>NC_090648.1:21442480-21562480 GCF_040937935.1 Hyperolius riggenbachi
TGAGGGAGGGAGGATAGGAGTCGGGCCCCCCACCCGGATAGCTAGTCACCCACCCACCCGGCTACCTGCCTACCTGCCTACCCACCCGGCTACCTGCCTACCCACCCGGCTACCTAACCACCTACCCACCCGGCTACCTACCCACCCACCAGGCTTCCTACCTACCTACCTACCCACCCAACTACCTAACCACCCACCAGGCTTCCTACCTACCTACCCACCCGGCTACCTAACCACCTACCCACCCGGCTACCTACCCACCCACCAGGCTTCCTACCTACCCACCCGGCTACCTACCCACCCACCAGGCTTCCTACCTACCCACCCACCAGGCTTCCTACCTACCTACCCACCCGACTACCTAACCACCCACCAGGCTTCCTACCTACCTACCCACCCGGCTACCTAACCACCTACCCACCCGGCTACCTACCCACCCACCAGGCTTCCTACCTACCCACCCGGCTACCTACCCACCCACCAGGCTTC
Organism: Hyperolius riggenbachi; assembly: GCF_040937935.1. NCBI lineage: Eukaryota > Metazoa > Chordata > Amphibia > Anura > Hyperoliidae > Hyperolius > Hyperolius riggenbachi. The sequence continues at coordinate 21,442,970 of NC_090648.1, forward strand.
CTACCTAACCACCCACTCGGCTACCTACCTACCCGGCTACCTACCTAACCACCCACCCGGCTACCTACCGGGCTAGTTACCAACCCACCCACCCACCAGGCTACCTACCCACCCACCCGGCTACCCACCCACCAGGCTGCCTACCTACCTACCTAGCCCCCCACCAACCAGGCTACCTACCTACCTACCCACCCACCCACCGGGCTACCTACCTACCTACCGGGGTAGTTACCAACCCACCCACCAGGCTACCTACCCACCAGGCTACCTACCCACCCACCCACCCACCAGGCTACCTACCCACCAGGCTACCTACCCACCCACCCACTCACCCACCCACCAGGCTACCTATCCATCCAACCACCCATGGGAGCTGCGCGCCGGATGGAGGCTGGGACAGGAGGTCTGCTGCTGCAGGTGAGTAAATGTTTTTGTTTTTTTATTTATATTAGCAGGTGTATGTTCTGGGCAGGTCCGCCACATGATTGCATGTATTTTCTGCGCAAATCTGCCGACATGATTGCATGTATTTTCTGGGCATATCTGCCGACATGATTACACGTATTTTCTGGGCATATCTGCCGACTTGATTGCACGTATTTTCTGTCCATATCTGCCGACTTGATTGCACGTATTTTCTGGGCATATCTGCCGACATGATTGCACGTATTTTCTGGGCATATCTGCCGACATGATTGCACGTATTTTCTGGGCATATCTGCCGACATGATTGCACGTATTTTCTGGGCATATCTGCCGACATGATTGCACGTATTTTCTGGGCATATCTGCCGATATGATGTGTATTTTCTTGAGAAAACCTGCACAATTATGTGAATTTTCTGGGGAAAGGGTCACCAAAACTTGGGCCCACTGTCTTTGCGTTGCACTTTTCAAGGGAACCTGAGGTGAGAATAATCTTGAGGCTGCCATATTTCTCTCCTTTTAAGCAATACCAGTTGCCTGGCTGCCGTGCTGGTCCTCTGCCTCTTATTCTTTCAACCATAGACCCTGAACAAGCATGCAGCAGGTCAGAGGTTTCTGACAATATTGTCAGAACTGAGAAGATTAGCTGCATGCTTGTTGCTGGTGTAATTCAGTTTATTACTGCAGCCAAATAGATCAGCAGGGCCGCCAGGCAACTAGTATTGTTTAAAAGGAAATAAACCCTCACCCCGGGTTCGCTTTAAGTTACAGTTAGCTCCGCCCTCATCCGGTCATTGCCACGCCCATTGTTTTGCCGCGGCGCTATGCGCCGCAGGTTCTGTCCACACCTATTTGTAGCCATGCACATTTTTTGCCGTGGCACACTTCACGCGACGCAGGTCGTAGGGGGCCCACAATTGCAATTTTGCACAGGGGCCCACTGCTGGCTGTGTCCGCCACTGACCAGACCTGAACCCAATCGAGATGGTTTGGGGTGAGCTGGACCACAGAGTGAAGGCAAAAGGGCCAACAAGTGCTAAGCATCTCTGGGAACTCCTTCAAGACTGTTGGAAGACCATTTAAGGTGACTACCTCTTGAAGCTCATCAAGAGAATGCCAAGAGTGTGCAAAGCAGTAATCAAAGCAAAAAGGTAGCTACTTTGAAGAACCTAGAATATGACATATTTTCAGTTGTTTCACACTTTTTGGTTATGTACTATACTTCCACATGTGTTTATTAATTCATAGTTTGGATGCCGTCAGTATCAATCTACAACGTTCATAGTCATGAAAATAAAGAAAACTCTTTGAATGAGAAGGTGTGTCCAAACTTTTGGTCTGTACTGTGTGTGTATGTATGTATGTATGTAAATATATATGTGTGTGAGTGTGTGTGCGTGCGTGCGTGCATGCGTTTATGTATGTGTGTATGTATAAATATATATATATATATATATATATATATATGTATATGTGTATATGTATATATGTATATTTGTGTGTGTATATATATGTGTATATATTAGGGATGGGACGAATACACAATTTCTTCGAATCCGAATCCGGATCTGAATCTAAAAAGGTTCTCGATTATCTAGAACCTTTCATATTCCGAATCTAACGAATCCTGCACATAAGAATTGTGCAATCCGTGGTATAGTTGCCCGCAGTATAGGTACCCAGGCATAGGTAGCGAGGTAAAGGTGCCTTCAGTATAGCTAGCTAGGTGTGGGTGCCTTCAATATTGGTAGCTTTCAGTATAGGTAGCAAGGTATATGGGCCTTCAGTATAGGTAGCAGGGTATAAGGGCCTTCAGTATAGGTGACAGGGTATAGGGGCCTTCAGTATCGGTAGCAAGGTACATGTGCCTTCAGTATCGGTAGCAAGGTACATGTGCCTTCAGTATAGGTAGGTAGCAGGGTATAGAGGCCTTCAGTATCGGTAGCAAGGTACTTCTGCCTTCAGTATCGGTAGCAAGGTACATGTGCCTTCAGTATAGGTAGCAAGGTATAGGGGCCTTCAGTATAGGTAGCATGGTACATGTGCTTTCAGTATTGGTAGGTAACTAGGTATAGGGGCCTTCAGTATAGGTAGCAGGGTATATGTGCCTTCAGTGTAGGTAGGTAGGTAGGTAAAGGGACCTTCAGTATAAGTAGCAGGGAATAGGGCCTTAAGTATAGGTAGGTATGTAGGTAGGTATAGGGGCCTTTAGGTAGGTAGGTAGGTATAGGGGCCTTTAGGTAGGTAGACATGTAAAGGGAACTTCAGTATAGGTAGCAGGGTATAGGGCCTTAAGTATAGGTAGGTATGTAGGTAGGTATAGGGGCCTTTAGGTAGGTAGGTAGGTATAGGGGCCTTTAGGTAGGTAGGTAGGTAGTTATAGGGGCCTTTAGGTAGGTAGCAGGGTATAGGGGCCTTAAGTATTGGTAGGTATGGATGTAGGTAGGTAGGTATAGGGGCCTTTAGGTAGGTAGGTAGGTATAGGGGCCTGTAGGTAGGTAAAGGGACCTTCAGTATAGGTAGCAGGGTATAGGGCCTTAAGTATAGGTAGGTATGTATGTAGGTAGATAGGTATAGGGGCCTTTAGGTAGGTAGGTATAGGGGCCTTTAGGTAGTTAGGTAGGTAGGTATAGTGGCCTTCATGTAGGTAGCCACCCCAACCCACCCCCCCCCCCCCCAACCCCCACGGCCTCCTCCATCCCCCTCGCCTCCTCCGCTCACCCCCAACCCCCCCACGGCCTCCTCCATCCCCGTGCCATCTCCGCTCACCCCCAACCCCCCCACGGCCTCCTCCGCCCCCTGTGCCTCCTCCGCTCACCCTCCCTGCATAAATAAGTATCTACTCACCTTTCCCGTGGAGCGCAGAGCAGTAGACCTCTTCATAACTTCCCTGTTTCCTCTTGTGGCTGGACAGGCTATTACTGATGACGTCATTGTAAAAGCCGTCACTAGAGGGAACCAGGAAGTCAGCGAGAGGTCTGCCACTCTGCGCTCCGCTATGGATAAGTGAGTTGATACTAACTATGTGGGGGGGGGGGGGGGTGAGCGGAGGAGGCGGGGGGGGGGGAGTTGGAGGAGGACGAGTGCGAGTGGGGGAAGGGCCGGATGCGCGGCGATGCAGCGCCGGGATTCGGCGGATTCGGATAGCGGGAAATGGTGTCGGGATTCTAATTCACGAATCTCGAATATTTCCCAATATTCGAAGGATTTGTGGATTCGTCGGATTCGTCGTCCCATCCCTAGTGTATATATATACAGTGGTGTGAAAAACTATTTGCCCCCTTCCTGATTTCTTATTCTTTTGCATGTTTGTCACACTTAAATGTTTCTGCTCGTCAAAAACCGTTAACTATTAGTCAAAGATAACATAATTGAACACAAAATGCAGTTTTAAATGATGTTTTTTATTATTTAGTGAGAAAAAAACCCTCAAAACCTACATGGCCCTGTGTGAAAAAGAAATTGCCCCCTGAACCTAATAACTGGTTGGGCCACCCTTAGCAGCAGTAACTGCAATCAAGCATTTGTGATAACTTGCAACGAGTCTTTTACAACGATCTGGAGGAATTTTGGCCCACTCATCTTTGCAGAATTGTTGTAATTCAGCTTTATTTGAGGGTTTTCTAGCATTAACCGCCTTTTTAAGGTCATGCCACAACATCTCAATAGGATTCAGGTCAGGACTTTGACTAGGCCTCTCCAAAGTCTTCATTTTGTTTTTCTTCAGCCATTCAGAGGTGAATTTGCTGGTGTGTTTTGGGTCATTGTCCTGCTGCAGCACCCAAGATCGCTTCAGCTTGAGTTGACGAACAGATGGCCGTACATTCTCCTTCAGGATTTTTTTGGCAGACAGTAGAATTCATGGTTCCATCTATCACAGCAAGCCTTCCAGGTCCTGAAGCAGCAAAACAACCCCAGACCATCACACTACCACCACCATATTTTACTGTTGGTATGACGTTCTTCTGCTGAAATGCTGTGTTACTTCTACGCCAGATGTAATGGGACACGCACCTTCCAAAAAGTTCAACTTTTGTCTCGTCGGTCCACAAGGTATTTTCCCAAAAGTCTTGGCAATCATTGAGATGTTTTTTTTAGCAAAATTGAGACGAGCCTTAATGTTCTTTTTGCTTAAAAGTGGTTTGCGCCTTGGATATCTGCCATGCAGGCCGTTTTTACCCAGTATCTTTCTTATGGTGGAGTCGTGAACACTGACCTTAATTGAGGCAAGTGAGGCCTGTAGCTCTTTAGATGTTGTCCTGGGGTCTTTTGTGGCCTCTCGGATGAGTTTTCTCTGCGCTCTTGGGGTAATTTTGGTCAGCCGGCCACTCCTGGGAAGGTTCATCACTGTTCCATGTGTTTGCCATTTGTGGATAATGGCTCTCACTGTGGTTTGCTGGAGTCCCAAAGCTTTAGAAATGGCTTTATAGCCTTTACCAGACTGATAGATTTCAATTACAGTACTTTTGTTCTCATTTGTTCCTGAATTTCTTTGGATCTTGGCATGATGTCTAGCTCTTGAGGTGGTTTTGGTCTACTTCTCTGTGTCAGATAGCTCCTATTTAAGTGATTTCTTGATTGAAACAGGTGTGGCAGTAATCAGGCCTGGGGGTGACTACAGAAATTGAACTCAGGTGTAATAAACCACCTTTAAGTTATTTTTTAACAAGGGGGGGCAATCACTTTTTCACACAGGGCCATGTAGATTTGGAGTTTTTTTTCTCACTAGATAATAAAAACCATCATCTAAAACTGCTTTTTGTGTTCAATTATGTTATCTTTGACTAATAGTTAACGGTTTTTGATGAGCAGAAACATTTAAGTGTGACAAACATGCAAAAGAATAAGAAATCAGGAAGGGGGCAAATAGTTTTTCACACCACTGTATTAGTCATGCACTGCACAAAGTTGTCCTTTATGGAAGAGTGGCAAGAAGAAAGCCATTGTTAACAGAAAAGCATAAGAAGTCCCGTTTGCAGTTTGCCACAAGCCATGTGGGTACACAGCAAACATGTGGAAGAAGGTGCTCTGGTCAGATGAGACCAAAATTGAACTTTTTGGCCAAAATGCAAAACGCTATGTGTGGTGGAAAACTAACACTGCACATCACTCAGAATGCACCATCTCCACTGTCAAATATGGTGGTGGCAGCATCATACTCTTGGGGTGCTTCTCTTCAGCAGGGACAGGGAAGCTGGTCAGAGTTGATGGGAAGATGGATGGAGCCAAATACAGGGCAATCTTGGAAGAAAACCTCTTGGAGTCTGCAAAAGACTTGAGACTGGGGCGGAGGTTCACCTTCCAGCAGGACAATGACCCTAAACATAAAGCCAGGGCAACAATAAAATGGTTTAAAACAAAACATATTCATGTGTTAAAATGGCCCAGTCAAAGTCCAGATCTAAATGCAATCGAGAATTTGTGGCAAGATCTGAAAACTGCTGTTCACAAACGCTGTCCATCTAATCTGGCTGAGCTGGAGCACTTTTGCAAAGAAGAATGGGCAAATATTTCAGTCTCTAGATGTGCAAAGCTGGTAGAGACATACCCTAAAAAACTGGCAGCTGTAATTGCAGCAAAATGTGGTTCTACAAAGTGTTGACTAGGGGGGCCGAATAATTACGCACACCCCACTTTGCAGGTATTGATTTGTAAAAAATGTTTGGCATGATGTATGATTTTCGTTCCACTTCTTCTCACATGTACACCACTTTGTATTGGTCTTTCACGTGGAATTCCAATAAAATTGATTCATGTTTGTGGCAGTAATGTGACAAAATGTGGAAAACTTCAAGGGGGCCGAATACTTTTGCAAGCCACTGTATATATATGTATATGTTGATGTATATATATATATAAATATAATATATATATATATATATATATATATATATATATATATATATATATATATATATATATATATATATAATGTATGTTACGGCCAGAACCCGAAGTCTGGCCACTTTGGGTGCTGGCCAGTCAAAATGCGAAGTGGCCGGCTAATGCAGCCAATATTCCAAAAGAGTATGAATTGTGGACTTTGGCTGTGTATGGTATGCGTTGTGACTTTACATTTACGGGGCCGGCCAAGTCCCGAAGTTTCGCTCACCGCCTCCAGATGCTCTCCTCTTCCACCGCCAGCAAGCCCCGCTCACCTCTCCTCCCCCGCTGTCGCTACTTAGACCTCCAATCAGGGTGACCGGACCGGGGAGGCAGAGAGGCAGAGCAGCTCACACACGACCCGCAGGATGCCAACACTTCAATGCAGAAGTGACATCATTGATCACTTTCGCATATGAAGTGTATGGGTCTGGGCGGGTAGTGTGCACACTGCTCTGCCTTTCTCCGCCTCTCTAGTTGCCCTGATCGGAGGTCTGAGTAGGGCAGGCAACCTCCAGAAAAGCCCCCCCAGCCCAGCAAAGCACCCCCAGCCTAAAAGGCACACAACAAATCCCACCCCCAGCCTTGCAAAGCCGCCCCTCCCCCCCACCATGCATAGTGCACAGCAAAGCATTTCCAGCCATGCAAAGCACCCAGCAAAGACCCCCCCCCCCCCAGCCATGCAAAGCGCCTCCTCCCGCCAAGCAAAGTGCCCAGCAAATCACCCCCAGCCATGCAAAGTGCCCAGCAAAGATCCCCCCGGCCCTCAAACCCCCCCCCCCCCATCAGTGAATAATCACCACTGTAATTTCATCTCTCCCCTGTGTCACCTGACTGCCACAGCAGAGCAGCTAATTTAAAAGCACAGGATGTTAACAATATGTCTGCTCCCAAGAAAGCAGGATGTAGACACACTGCAGATTTATTGCAGGATTAGTATCATCTGTAACTAAGAAATGCTTTTCTTTAAAAAGATTATTATGTTGTATCTTTCAGAGCAGAGAGGAAGTTCCGAGTGCCATTCATGGTGCTGGACAGGACCCGGGATGTTCTGGGATTTTTGCGTTTTTGACTTTGGCCGTCTGACTTTGGCCATTTTGCAAACTGGCAGGCCAACGTCAGAAAGCCCCAGCATTTTGGACTTTGGCCGACATCAAATCGGCCAGTTCTAGAAATGGCCGGCCAATTCCCACTTTGGCCGAATTTCTGGATTTGGCCGTAACATATACATACAGTATATTAGGATGCCAGTGCATTATTGCTCACTGTGTCGCCAATTGGACCTTTCCCACTTGCTCTGTGACACATACAAGAGAAACATAAAATATGTAAAATGCCTTCAGCAGAAACAGAGACAGCAGTCAAATTTTGACAGGTGTTCTGAGAAATATACGCTCTACCTTAGGCCATCACCCCTTCCATCTTTTGAAAATAGTTTTTTAGTGCTACCTTTATACCTATTGGGGATACTGAAATATCTATGTGAATAGCAGGTAGCTTGAAGTATATTTACCACATTTTCTGGACTATAAAGGTGGTCACTAATGATACAATTTGCTGAACGAATGATTACAAACGATTCTGCGTAAATGATCGTTTGGGACCACAAATAGACAAAAATGTCCTAACCAGTGCAATCGGATTAATTAAATCGATCCGTATTTCGGTTCATTCCCATCAATCTGATTTGATAGGAGATTTTTGTCCATTAGGGGTCCTAAATGATCATTTACAATTGTTCATATGAAAAATCGTTTGTAATCGATCGTTCAACAAATTGTATCATTAGTGATCACCTTAAAGGGACACCGAGCAGTGCAGAAACTATGGAAAGATGCATATCATTTTAAAGCTCTCTTTCTCCTCTTTCCAATGATATATAAACCGCCACCCTTTTAGTTTTCGCTATTTTCGCGATTGAAATAGCAGCGGCCACAAATTCGATCGCGAAAATAGAGTAAACTAAAAGGCGTACGGCCGCGGTTTAGGTGTCGCCAGAAAGAGGAGAAAGAGAGCTTTAAAATGATATCCATCTTTCCATAGTTACATTGTATTACACAGGGCGACTTTTTCTGCTGAATGGAGCTGCTGACTTTGAGAAAAAGTCACCCTGTGTAATACAATGTAACTATGGAAAGATGGATATCATTTTAAAGCTCTCTTTGTCCTCTTTCTGGCGACACCTAAATCGTCACCCTACGCCTTTTAGTTTTCTCTATTTTCGCGATCGAAATCGCGGCCGCGGCAATTTCGATCGAGAAAAAAAGCAAAAACTAAAAGGCATAGGGCGGCGGTTTATATATCATTGGAAAGAGGAGAAAGAGAGCTTTAAAATGATATGCATCTTTCCAAAGTTTCTGCACTGCTCGGTGTCCCTTTAAGATGCACTTTTTCTCCCCCCAATTGACATAGCATTTTTTTCGCTATCTGACATTGTGATCCGAATCCGTGATTGGGAATCGATCACGGAATTCAATCATGGATGCGGCCGTTATTTCGCGTATTCTGCCCGTGGTCACGGAAAATATATCTGTGAAAAGCCACTGAATTTAGCGGTTAATAGCAAAGCCCCCTTACATAATATAAATACCCAATTTGCAGGGTATGTTAAGTAGAAGAGTGGGAACAAGGGGAAACATTTTTTTTAAAGACATTATAGTTTTTGAGATAATCGATTTTAAAGGTTCAAAGAAAATTTCAAAGGCAAAAAGTATACCTGTAAATGTGGTAAATACATTAACTGTCATTTACCTCATTTAAATGTATATTATTTTCCTTTGAACTTTTAAAATCCATTATATCAAAAACTATAGGGTCTTTTTGAAAAAAAAAAAAAAAAAAGTCACCCACAAAAAAAAAAAAGTTGTTCCCACTTTTCTACTTAAAGGGACACCGAGCAGTGCAGAAACTATGGAAAGATGCATATCATTTTAAAGCTCTCTGTCTCCTCTTTCCAATGATATATAAACCGCCGCCCTACGCCTTTTAGTTTTTGCTATTTTCGCAATCGAAATTGCAGTGGCCGCGATTTCGATCGCGAAAATAGAGAAAACTAAAAGGCATAGGGTGGCGGTTTAGGTGTCGCCAGAAAGAGGAGAAAGAGAGCTTTCAAATGATATCCATCTTTCCATAGTTACATTGTATTACACAGGGCGACTTTTTCTCAAAGTCAGCAGCTGCATTCAGCAGAAAAAGTCGCCCTGTGTAATACAATGTAACTATGGAAAGATGGATATCATTTAAAAGCTCTCTTTCTCCTCTTTCTGGCGACACCTAAACCGCCGCCCTACGCCTTTTAGTTTTCTCTATTTTCGCGATCGAAATCGCGGCCGCTGCTATTTCAATTGCAAAAATAGCGAAAACTAAAAGGCGTAGGGCGGCGGTTTATATATCATTGTCGCCGACTTTAGCGATTAATAGCAAAGCCCCCATAAGTCCTAGAAACACCAAATTGTCAGGGTTTATTAAACTGAATCTTGTGAACAAGATGCAAAAAAAGTTTTCAAAAAGACCTTATAGTTTTTGAGAAAGCGATGTTAAAGTCGGGCGGAATTCCTGCGATTTCCGGCGGAAATTTCCGCGATTTCCGGCGGGAAATCCACCTAACGCACTTGCATTACCGATTTCCGCATTCCGATGCAGAAATGCAATTTCCGATCGGAATTTCGGAAATTGCATTTCTGCGGAATCCGAATGAGCATCCCTAATAAACAGGGTTTCAGGGGAGCGCCAAATTAATCACTACTCACCTTATTGTTTTTATTATTACTCTTTTAGTAGTGTTTTATGATAAACCTATCAGTTCATGCCACACTACAGTTTACTCCTTTAATATATGCAATTTCTTCCTATTTTATGCAGAACAATGTAAGTACAATACTCTTTTTGGGATTCAATAACATAAGCAATTTTAATCTACTACCCTTCATCTTGCTAATCCTGATATACTGTGTGACATTAGGCGGGAACCTCTTGATCATTACGTTGGTGTCCAACAGTAAGAGCCTCCACTCCCCCATGTACTTTTTTCTTACCCAACTTTCTGTAGCTGACATAATTCTGACCACAGACATTGCACCCACCATGCTAGACGTTGCCCTACATGGGCGCGCCTCGATATCTTTTTCAGGCTGTATTACTCAGTATTTTTTCTTCAGCCTATCCGAAGCATCTGAATGTTTTCTTCTGACGGCGATGTCCTATGACCGCTATCTGGCCATCTGTTCCCCTCTGCATTATGTCTCAATTATGGACCAACAACTTTGCATTAAACTAATTACTGCGGCCTGGTTTTTGGGTTGCTTTTTGGAATTAATTGTAACATTTACAATATGTCAACTACTGTTTTGTGGACCAAATATCATAGATCATTTCCTCTGTGACTTCTATCCTTTGGTGGAACTTTCGTGTTCAGATCTGACCATAATTCAAATTGAAGCCACTTTGTTATGTTTTCCTGTGATCGTCGTCCCATTTCTGATGGTTGTGGTTTCATATGTGTACATTGTTTTCACCATATCTAAGATATCCTCTTTTTCCGGAAGGCTGAAGTCATTTTCCACTTGTAGCTCCCACCTGACAGTTGTATTTATATTTTATGGGACTCTGATTGCCATGTATTTGGTTCCGAATGAAGGACAATCAAAGGTGATCAAAAAGATGTTTGCCATGTTGTACACTGTGCTGACTCCTCTTATAAACCCATTTATTTACAGTTTAAGGAACAAAGACATCAAAAAAGCTTTGAAAAATGGATACAACCATTCTCTCTGACTCAAGGCCTGGTTAGCCAGGTTCAATTGTTGGTGCTGTTTGTGTGTTGAGAAGCAACCCACCTGATGCCTCAACCTGTTCTTTTTCTTTTTTCTTTCCTTCTCCTTCGTCTAGTTTTTCTTTTATTTTGTCCCTCCTCTCTTGTTCTCATTCTATACCTTTTTTTTCTTCAACAGTGTGGAATATCCTATTATATAGGAATTAAGATTTAGCACATAACAGACCCTGCGATGTGGTCATCTCATAGTTGTGTTTAACATGACGGACACAGGTTTTGGGACCTTTGTGACGCCCACTGGGTATTGGTCCCTTTATGACACTTCCTTTTATTCAAGATGAAATAACCGTCTGTTGCTTTGTCATATCGCTTCTTTTTACATTGTGTCAGAATAACCTGTATCTTCTGTTATGATGCAACTGAAAATGTCCTATATTGTATACTAGTTTGGTATACAGATGTTTCATATATGTTGTATTTTCGTCTGTTAAAATCCTATACAAAAAAATGCAAGTGTCCTGGACTCCCTACATCATCAACTGAATTTGTTGTTTGGTTGTGTGTCCCTCGCTTTTTTGTACTGAGCATGTGCGCAGCCAGGGCAGTTAGGACCCAGGACCGGACCTGACAGTTTGCTGTGTGTGGTTCACAGAGGTTCTCATTGCATTGTGGGAAATAACAGCTTTTTCCAACTGCCAAGCAAGCAGCTCCCTGTGTGCATATACTTCAGACAGTGGTGGGGAACAAGCAAGTGGGACGCATATGTGCGCGCATTGCGGGGGGTAGCAGCTGTGACCTAGCACCCGTTTTTTAACGGGCAGGCCTTTTTACTACTCTTTAACAAAAATGTATTGAACTTGAAAAATGGATACAACCAAACTCACTCATGGAGAAAAATTAAATAATGTTATTTTACTCAAGCTAAGCTATATACTGTAGGTGTATATACTGTATATCATTGGCTTCAGCAGCAGATAAGAAAATAACTCCCCCCAGACACTCCTAGACATACAGTATGTCTAATCACTCATATCTTAATAGCTACACGACTAACGATACTGTGCAAATTTGGACAGAGGTGCCAGGAGGAGTACTAGGCTGTCACAGAGGCGCATTGCCACTATTGGACCTTTTTGAGCTTGCACTCCTTGCCTGATGAAGCGGGTTATACCTACGAAACGCATTGCGGAGTGCCAAAATAAATTGTTATTTGCGATTTGAACAATCTCGATTGTCCATCATTTCAGGAGGTAAGTCCACCTGTACTCCTCCTTTTTAGTTGTTTTTAGATCATTTTAACCTGCCTGGTGCCTCTGTCCAAATTTGCACAGTATATAGTCCACCTTGGGTGGAGGGGACTCTCCCCTTCTTTCTATCTACAGAGAGCAACTTCTTAAACCTGAGTGGGGTCAGGTTCTAATGCTCCCCACCTGCATTTCAAGTGGTTGCCTATGTGGTAACCCGTGTTTGTGAGTATATCCACATCTGTTAATTATTTTGCCAACAATTGCTAGACTTACTGCACCATATTGGGCTCTCGGTTTTTCTTTTTTCTTTTTTGTTTCAAGTACACGACTAACGATAGCCTCTTTTTGGAAGAAAATTGCTTCCCCGACACTTTCTGATGTTAAACTCAAAATAGAATGGACTAAGGAGATGGAACGAATGACAGCATCCTTGAGAGATACGGAATACCATTTCCATGAGGTCTGGAACCCTTGGGCCCTGATGCCCCCTCAACTCCCTATTGTTATCACATACTATCGACTAATTTCCATCTTCTTTTCCTTGGAGAGAGGACCGGATCTTCTCTGACCTTCCAGTCAAACATTTGCTATCTCCCAAATTCCGCCAACAGGTTTCTAAGTTTAAATGATATCCTGCCTTTAAGTCCTTGCCCTTATTTACATTAATCTTTTTTTATTCAAGAGGTCAATAATATATCTTCTTTGTGCTTCATTTGCTGACCCTACTAATCTCATACATCGGTCTTTGGTGTGACCCCTGCATGTCCCCCCCATAAGTTTTCAGGTTACTATTGAACTCTTCAGTTTGTTTTCTCTAATCTCATGTTTATTACTTCACAGGTGGAACAGGACTTTATAATAGCTCTACTTATCAATAGTCATGTACACTCTTTAATCCTAACTGCCATACTCCTAACCATTACTGAACTTTAACTTACACAACAAATGGCTCTTTGACTGCTTTTTGTTCCTGATTTTAACTCTATTTGTATCACCAACTCTGTTATTCAATGTTATAATCATTCACCATTACATGTTCTGTATCTGTTTTGATAAATTTTCAATAAACATCAGTGAAACAAACAAAAAAAAAAAATAACTCATACCTGGGCACTCAATTCGTTATGGCATTTCTTAATCCTGACTAACAGAGTCCAGAAAGTCCTCCTACTAAAAATCAATGCTTAGTATAGTTTGCCTTCATAAAACAGAGGGTATTTGTGATAATTCCACTTTGAGTGAGCGATTATGGTTTCCAACTTTCCCATGATGCATCACTACTCAAATTATCTCTTTATGTCCCTGAAGCCAGGCTTACATCCAGAACCGCTGGTGTATAGCAAGCCTAAAGTTTATAACATTTACAGAGCCACATCAACCTTACCCAACATGCAGACAGCCTGTTTTAGACTGTTGGTCTTCATCGGTGCATGGCAAAAAGTGATATGGCTCTATGTGATAGGGCTTGGATCGGTACAACAGAATAAGCCATAAGACATGAAGTGATGTCCGCTCAACCAGCCAGCCAGCAGCAAATAACAATCTTTATTGAAACAACCTGTCTGCTAACATGTTTCGGACACACAATGGTCCTTAATCATAGCATAAATCCACACTTTGAAAGCGACGCCTAAATACCTAAAAGCACACCTCCCAGTACGGGAAACACCCAAAAAAGGGGGCGGGGCGGTTCCGTGCTGGGAGGTAAATAGAGTGCACTCTAAAAACATAAGACATATAAACGCATATGACAATCTGGAAGATGTTTTTAAAGGCGAAGTAACATACTTCAGAGCATAGTCAAAAATGACAAGGACATATACATATCAAAAGTACAAACATACTAAAAAATATATACAAAGGAATATAAAAGAGTATACAATTTCCAAGAAATTGCAGGAGCTTAGATGGATTAATGAGTATATTTAAAGACACTGTCTATATGTAATTATTGCTCTGTGCATTCTGTATCCAGAATTGTCACCTCCTTCTCTAACGGGAGCATCTTCCGATTGAGACAATACGTCAATTGCCACATGAAATTTGTTGTATATGTGGTGTTGTGTTCTCTCTGTTGGGTCCAGTATGTGGGCTGTACGACCCGTCCCCTTAGGGAACGTATTGCAGAGCACTACAGGGGGGCTGACTTGTTGACTACCGAGATATCTAATGTGGCGAAACATTTTTGCCATATGCATGGTGAAAATATGTTGTCATTTTCCTTCAGGCAGAGAAATGCATTTTAAGACCCATTCAAGGTGGAGATATGTACAAGACTTTACTTTGCGAGAAGCATTTTGGATTTTCAAATTAGATACCCGCACTCCAAAGGGTCTTAATTCTAAATTGGATTTGAGCATCAAAACATGTTAGCAGACATGTTGTGTCGTGTTTTACTGTTTCAATAAAATTTGCTGGATCATCGAGCGGAACATCACTTTCTTGGACAGAATAAGCAATAAGGCTTGCTATACAACAGCAGTTCTGGATGTAAGCCTGGTTTCAGGGACATAAAGAGATCATTTGCATATTCAATAGTAATTAATTGTAGGAGAACACAGTTGCTCACTTAAAGTGGATTTATAGGGCATTCCTCAAGCCAAATAATTTTTTGTTTTTGTTTTAATACTCTAATTACCTATAAGCTAAATAAGCCACGCCCACAGGTTTTCAGAGAGCCAAGGCACTCTCAGACAGTAGCAAGGGCTCATGGGAGATCAGTCTGGGCAGGAGGAGGGGGAGGTATTACTAGCCAGAGATTTCAGAGGCAGAGGGGAGGAGGGAGGAGGAGAGGGGATTAAGTTTTTTTTCT
Source organism: Hyperolius riggenbachi (assembly GCF_040937935.1). Taxonomy (NCBI): domain Eukaryota; kingdom Metazoa; phylum Chordata; class Amphibia; order Anura; family Hyperoliidae; genus Hyperolius; species Hyperolius riggenbachi. The sequence continues at coordinate 21,458,109 of NC_090648.1, forward strand.
CAAGATACAGATAAGCCTGCCTCTGTGTAATGTTTACAAACAACATGGCTGCTGTCATTGTATCACAGAAAGAAATGATCACATTCTATTTAAGCTGTTTGCAGCCACTGTAGATTTATAGATATATAGACAAGTTACTTGTTATAGTTAGTTTTTCATCTCGGATCGCTTTAAAGAGAAACTCCGACCAAGAATTGAACTTTATCCCAATCAGTAGCTGATACCCACTTTTACATGAAAAATATAATGATTTTCACAAACAGACCATCAGGGGGCGCTGTATGACTGATTTTGTGCTGAAACCCCTCCCACAAGAGGCTCTGGTACCGTACGGTACTCTGGGCAAACTGCCACAATGTAACAATGACACACACAGGAAATGGCTGTTTATAGCTGTCTGTTAAAGCCAGAACAGCTACATAATCTGCCCACAGTAACAATGTCACCATGTAATACATGTCAGAATGTGAATCTGGGAGAGGAAAGATTTTACAATGAGCAAACTCTGACTAAATCATGTATACATAATTATTGTAAAAATTAAGCACCTTTTTATATTAAATTATTTTCACTGGAGTTCCTCTTTAAAGTTGAATTATTGCAAATACCTTCTGTTTTAAGAAGGCAAACTACACTGAGAGTTCCAAACTGTTCTAACACATTTTTTGTAAACATTAATACATTTCATTTTTATGAGATAAACAGAAATGAAGGAGGCACTCAAATGGCGTTATAAACTTGCGTTTATCAATTCAGTAGCCGACACGACATGTTTCGGGGTTTCCCCCTTCCTCAAGTGTACATGCAACCTCACCAACACAGCAAACTTATGAACTTCAACAATACACACCCAAATTGATAGTCCCTCCTCCTTGGTCAGCTGACCAACTACTACATTAACCCTTCAGGGTAAGTCCAAGTCCATCATATTGGGCACTACAATCAAACGTCTACCCAAAGAAACACCTTCAGGAACATGAGTGTAGGCAAACATCTAGGCACATGCCTACTCGATACACAGAAATTACAGAGGATACGTTAACTTTACAGAACATACATAAACTCACTGCACCACCGATGCAGACGTTCCCTCTCTCCACCCACCAAAGCGATGACAGTTCATCACAACCTGCAAGAGAGAAACAACAAAATGACATTTTCCTACAAGAAGCATTTCATACTAAACATTTCATTAAGACCCCTAGGCGTAATAGAGTCTAGTTTCCTCATCCACCGTGCTTCTTTTTGTAGCAGACATCTGTCCCTGTCTCCTCCTCTTTTGAGTGGGGGTACGTGGTCCAATACCATCCATTTAAGCTGCGATACACCATGTCCACGGGCAAAAAAATGCTTGCCTACCGGTGTATGGCTGCTTACTTCCAGTGGTTTGAACCCACGGATGGAGCCTCTGTGTTCTTGTACTCTGGATTTGACGTCTCTTGTCGTCTTTCCCACGTACAAGAGCCCACATGGGCATTTCAAAGCATAAACCACAAATGTACTCTCACAAGTATACATTGAATTGATCCGAATTTTCTCCCCCGTATGTGGGTGGCTGATGTGATCTCCTTTAATGACCGCCCCGCAACAATTACAGTTCATGCATGGGAAGGTACCCCTTTTCTTGGTGAGCTTGTGCATCTCAACACATCTTTCTGCAAGATCCACGCGACTGACTATATTTCTGATGGTCCTCCCCCGTTTAAATGAAAACAGTGGGGCATTTTTAAAGATCTCCCCATATGTCGGATCCTGCTGCAGTATCGGCCAATACCTATTCACCACCTGTCTAACCACCTTGGATTGCTTACAATACGTCTGCACAAATGGGATACGATCAATTCTCCTCTCCTGCATGGGCCTACCTGACAATAGGGACTCCCTGGGGACCTCACCAATTTCTGCCCGTACACTCTCCAACATTTTAGAGTCATACCCCTTGGATCTGAATTTCTCCGTCAGTCTATCTGCAGCAGTATGATAGCCCTCCTCTGTGGAGGCTATCCTTCTAGCTCTTAAATACTGTCCTTTCGGGATGGCTTTAATGACATTCCTATTGTGGAAACTATCCACTCTGAGCAGGTTATTACGATCCGTGGGCTTGGTGAACAAATCAGTCTGTAACCCCTCACTTGTAATCTTTATAGAAACGTCCAAGTACTGGATCTCTCTATCTGAGGCCTCCATCGTAAACTTGATGGTGGAATGTGCCTCATTGGCCTCATTCACCATCAGTTGTAACTCCTCCTGCTTCCCCTGCCACAAAATCAGAATGTCATCGACAAATCTATAGTACCTCACAATTTTGTGACGATACTTGTCATTCTTCAAAAACATACATTGCTCAATTTTGTGCATAAAAAGATTAGCGAATGACGGGGCCACAGGGGACCCCATACTCGTGCCCTGTCTCTGTAGATAAAAATCATTACAGAATTTGAAATAATTGTTCGTCAATATCATTTCTAGGCAATCCAATACGAAGTATATCAACCGATTGTCCATAGATGTCTCCAGCAGCAATTCTTCAATATACCTCATGCCCTCCTCATGTGGGATTGAGGTAAACAAGCTTTGTACATCAAGGGTGGCCAGGATTAACCCTGCCTCCCTAGTGTCCACCTCCTTCAACCTTAGTAGCAGGTCTGTGGTGTCCTTTAGGCAAGTGGGTATACCTTTTACCAAGTCCTGCAAATAAACATCCACAAACTTGGACAAGGGGTAAAGCACTGACCCAACCGCGGACACAATCGGACGACCTGGTGGTAAACTCAAACTCTTGTGGATTTTAGGCAACAGGTATAGCAAAGGTACCTGTCTATGCACCACCTCCAAAAACTCAGCCGTGTTTTTAGTGATCAATCCCAGCAACAGGGCATCCCGCACCATATGATCTACTTTATTTTTTATTACCCAAGTGGGATCACTTCTGCATTTCTCATAGTGCCCCGGAACCTGCAACTGTCTGTCTGCCTCTTGCACATACATCTGCTTATCCATGACTACAGTGGCTCCCCCCTTATCCGCTTTAATAATAATGATGGATTCGTTATTTTTTAAAGATCTTAATGCCTGCTTCTCCCTGGATGACAGGTTCTCTTTTACTGTATAATCCTGCTCTTTCCATAACCTTTGCACTTCAGTGTATACTAAACTTTTAAATGTTTGTAATGCAGGAGTCATTAGATCCGGCATCCAGGTACTCTTTTTGCGCAAGGGGACCACACCTGTACTGCCAGTGGTGTCTTTAAAGCACATTTTTAATTGCAGGCTCCTAATGAATCTATGGAAGTCAATTTCCCAGTCAAAAAACTCCAGGTCAAACACTGGTATATACCCCAACCCTTTGTCCAGCACACACTGCTCACTTTCTGTCAGGGTATAAGTGGAAATGTTCACCACTAGGGTGCTTACCTCTGCACTCTGTCCCTCCTTGGGTAATGGTCCCGTGGTACTGGGGCTCTCGGATTGCGGCGGGGTCTCGTGGAACCCACTCCTCCGCCTGCCCCTCCTGTGCCGTTTTGTCCCCCGGTATCGGCTGAGGCCTGCTCCTCCCAAAAATCCGGATCCAGGGAGTCAGATGCCGATCCACTGCTGTAGCCTCCTGTGCTGCCCCCACTTGCTGGGTTTCTCCGTTCGTGTTGACGCTTACGCCGTTGCCTCCGACGTTGTGGCTGATGTCCTGCTCCCTTACTGCCGTCCGCTATGCCCGCTCTACTTCCGGTCTGGCCTCTGCTGCTGCTTCCGGTGGGTGCTCCTGTTCCTGGGCTCGGTCTGGGACGCTGCTGAGTATTCCTGCGTTCCTTTTTCCACGTGTAGACGCGGTTCAACTGGTAATCCTCTGCGTCTCTTACCAGCTTGCCCTGCTTCCTCTGCAGGATCACGCGGCGCGCCTCCTCCAACTTCTCACGCTGCTCTTCACACAGCTTCTCGTAATCCTCCTCAGGTAAGGCCGCCAGCACTTTTAATTCAACATCAGAGATCTGTTTCTTAATGATGCCTAGTTTGACCTGTAGTCTCTCCACTGTTAAGAGCATTACATCAAGACTGCCCTTATTCAAAATCTCAAAAAAACGTGTGGTGAACACTTGATCGTCATTCAGTAAAGTAGATCTCAGGCTGATACGATATCCTCTCGGAATCCGCTTATTCTTGATGTACTCTGCCAGAAATGACTGATGCAGGGTATAACTCAAGGCTTGTTTCTTTAGGTCAAACAGTTCCCTTTGGTGGGTCGTGGTCAAAGTACCTGTGGTTACTTCCAATGGTTCAAATTCCACTTGGCTTAGAATCCTGGACACATCCTCGTCATTGTATGCAAAGGTTACTGCAAAGTTCGCTGTGTCCCCAGCCTGTGTATCTATATTGTTGACTCCAACTCCTGTGTTGTCGTCCATTTGGACACGAACCCCTCGCTCAGCTGGTGATCAATGCTCAAGACACAAAAGGGGGTTGCTGAGCTGGGCTTCAACACCAGATATGACACCTGGTCCGCCGGTGCACAATCCCTCCGTGGGTCACCACTCCACCTTATTACGATACAAACAGAAATGAAGGAGGCACTCAAATGGCGTTATAAACTTGCGTTTATCAATTCAGTAGCCGACACGACATGTTTCGGGGTTTCCCCCTTCCTCAAGTGTACATGCAACCTCACCAACACAGCAAACTTATGAACTTCAACAATACACACCCAAATTGATAGTCCCTCCTCCTTGGTCAGCTGACCAACTACTACATTAACCCTTCAGGGTAAGTCCAAGTCCATCATATTGGGCACTACAATCAAACGTCTACCCAAAGAAAACCTTCAGGAACATGAGTGTAGGCAAACATCTAGGCACATGCCTACTCGATACACAGAAATTACAGAGGATGAGATAACCCACAAAAAAAAATCTACATTTAAAAACTGCAAATTGCTAATGAAATGTTTCTGTTTACAGTTTACTGTATACATTACTGTATATTTTTTTGATTTAGGAAGACACCAACTTACCCATATGTACTGTATGTGTAAATGTATGATGTTTTTATGTACAGTGTGTACTTATGTGTGTATTTATTATTCATGCTACAGAAAAAAACAAACAAAAACAAAACAAAAAAACACAATCCAGGCCTTCAAATTGATTAAACTAATTGTTTGTTGTTGATTAAAACATTTTAATAACCATGGTCACAGCTGTATAAATTAAAGAACTTAGACATGCAGACCACTTCTACACACGTTTATGCAAGACGGGGGTCTCTTTCAGGAGCTCAGAGAATTGCATGGCACTTTGCAATTCCTCCATTCATGAAACTTCCTCACTACTTCAAGAAAACCTTGAGCTTGTGGGCACGCAGCTGCACTTGGGCTTACACAGTAGTATGGACCCACTTAGGCTGTAGCTGAAAAAGCTGAGCCCAAGAAGGTCCATGCTCCTCTGAAGATTCAGATGGCTTGCAAAGCAGTATTTAAAACAGTATTCTCCATTTTATCACAGTAGCCAGTGGAGTGAGCAAAGGGCTGGTGTTATGTGGTAATGGAGGGGTTGGCTAGTTAACAGCCTTGCGTCTGTATTCTATGCTAATTGCAGGTGGTGCAGATATTTGTTTGAAAGGCCTGTATAGAGAACATTGCAGTAGTCCAGCCTTGAGGTGATGAAGGCGTGAACTAGGGTTGGAAGATCCGCTGGAGATATGAGGTGTTTAATCCTTGCAATATTCCTTAGGTGAAACGTAACTAAGAGCCCCCGGGCCCCCCTGCGGAAAGTCTGAGCGGGCTCCCCCTCCCCCCAGGGCCTGCTCGTGGCCGTTTTGGGGCACTGGAGGGGTCACAGCATGAGAGGAAAGCTATGGCCACACTCAGCGGGGAGGGGGGGACGCCCCCCCCCCCCTCACCTCGGGCTCTCCCCTCTGCACTCCCCTCCAGCTTCAATAGCTATATATGTGCAGTGGAGCGGCGAGCAGCAGCAGACAAACATACTTTCCATGCGTCCGGACGCTTCTCGCTCTAGGGACTGACGCTACTTCCTGTTTATACAGGAAGTCGCATCAGTCACTAGAGCGAGAAGTGTCCGCGCTGGAACGCACGGAAGGTATGTTTGTTTGCCGCTGCCCGCCACTCCGCTGCACATATATAGCTATTGAAGCTGGAGGGGAGCGCAGAGGGGAAAGCCTGAGGTGAGGGAGGGGGACCGTCCTCCCTCCCCGCCGAGTGTGGCCATAGCTTTCCCCTCATGCTGCGACCCCTCCAGCCCCCGAAAACGGCCACGAGCTGGCCCCAGGGAGCAGGGGCTGCATCCCCTATTGTTACGCCCATGCCTATAAGTTCCTATACCTGTTCTAATGTGGTCTGTCTTACTGCAGCCTTTCCTAGTTGCACAGTGACTGTATTATCTCTGTTATCTAATCTAATCTTCTCTCCTTTGTTGGCTCAGGCAGGAATGTGCTGCTCTGCTTGTGATAGGATAGAAGCTATACACACCCTCTCCACGCCCCCTGCAGGCTCTGTATGAGTCACAGACTGAGCTTCTCTGAGCCTGTCACATGCTGGTTAGCAGCCATGTTTTTGGTTTGTAAACACTGCCTAAAACTGGCAATTACAAGCCAGGATCTCAGCAGAGAGTGGCAGAAACAGCAAAGAGGGGCCCAGGAGAACATAATGAATAGAATGGTATGCTTTTTATTGTAAGAATTTTAGAGTACAGATTCTCTTTAAGTTACCTCCTCTGTACTTATTTCTAGAGATCTGGCAAACGGTTCCCGAACCGTTCACCGGCGAACATCTCCAAATCTCTGGAGCTCTTACTACTTCCGGGTCGCAGTGACCCAGAGTAGTATGCCAGCGCTGCCCGGCGGAGCGCGTTCTAGATCGCGCTCCTGTTGCCGGGCACTTTCTGCGCGTGTGCGTGACGTCATGAACGACGTCACGCTCATGCGCAGAGAGTGTCCGGCAACAGGAGCGAGATCTAGGACGCGCTCCGCCGGGCAGCGCAGGCGTACTACTCCGGGTCAGTGCGACCCGGAAGTAGTAAGAGCCCCAGAGATGTTCGCCGGGCGAACAGTTTGTCACATCTCTAGTTATTTCCACATGCAGTATATAGGGCCTGTCTTCAACTTAAAGAGACTCCGTAACAAAAATGTCATCCGGTTTTCTTCCATCCTACAAGTTCCAAAATCTATTATAATGTGCTCTGGCTTACTGCAGCACGTTCTACTATCACCATCTCTGTAATAAATCAACTTATCTCTCTCCTGTCAGACTTGTCAGCCTGTGTCTGGAAGGCTGCCAAGTTCTTCAGTGTTGTGGTTCTGTGATGCATCTCCCCCCTCCAGGCCCCTCTCTGCACACTGCCTGTGTATTATTTAGAGTAGGGCAGCTTCTCTCTTCTCTCTTATCTTTTACAAGCTGGATAAATCCTCCTCTGAGCTGGCTGGGCTTTCACATACTGAGGAATTACATACAGGGAGAGCTGTCTGCACTCTGCAGGAAGAAACAGCCTGTCACTTCAGTGGAAGATAGCTGCAGGGGGAAAGAAACACACAAATGATCTCTTGAGATTCAAAAGGAAGGCTGTATACAGCCTGCTTGTGTATGGATGTATTTTCTATGTGTGGACATACTGTACATCAACCTACTTCCTGGTTTGGTGGTCATTTTGTTTGTTTATAAACAAACTTTTTAAAACTGTTTTTAACCACTTTTAATGCGGCGGGGAGCGGTGAAATTGTGACAGAGGGTAATAGGAGATGTCACCTAACGCACTGGTATGTTTACTTTTGTGCGATTTTAACAATACAGATTCTCTTTAAGAATTCTGAAGTTATTTTAAGGAGCAGGGGCGTAACTAAGCCTCACCGGGCCCCCCTGCAGAAATTAACAGCGGGCCCCCCCCCTCCCCCGGGGCCCGCTCGTGGCCGTTTTTTAGGGGGCTGGAGGGGTGGCAGCATGAGGGGAAAGCCTTGCCCACAGTCGGCGGGGAGAGGGGAAGATCCCCCCTCTCCCTCACCTCGGGGCTCTCCCCTCTGCGCTCCCCTCCAGCTAGTATGCCAGCTCCAGTGTGTGGGCAGCGGGCAGCGGCGGGCAGATACATACCTTCTTCCGTGCGTTCCATCGGAGACTTCTCGCTCTACCGGCTGACGTCACTTCCGGAAGTGACGTCACTTCCGGAAGTGACGTCAGCCGCCAGAGCGAGAAGTCTCCGATGGAACGCACGGAAGAAGGTATGTATCTGCCCGCCGCTGCCCGCTGCCCACACACTGGAGCTGGTACACTAGCTGGAGGGGAGCGCAGAGGGGAGAGCCCCGAGGTGAGGGAGAGGGGGGATCTTCCCCTCTCCCCGCCGACTGTGGGCAAGGCTTTCCCCTCATGCTGCCACCCCTCCAGCCCCCTAAAAACGGCCACGAGCGGGCCCCAGGGGAGGGCCGGGCCCCCCCGCGGGCGCAGGGGCTGCAGGGCCTATTGCTACGCCCCTGTTAAGGAGTGAAGAGTTAACTTTAGAGATCTCACCTTAACTTAAAGACAGAAGAGTTAACTTAAAGGGGAACTGAAGAGAGAGGTATATGAAGGTTGCCATGTTTATTTCCTTTTAAGCAATACCAGTTGCCTGGCAGCCCTGCTGAGCCACTGCCTCTAATACTATTATCCATAGCCCCTGAACAAGCATGCAGCAGATCAGGTGTTTCAGACTTTAAAGTCAGATCTGACAAGACTAGCTGCATGCTTGTTTCTGGTGTTATTCAGATACTACTGCAGAAAAATAGACCAGCAGGGCTGCCAGGCAACTGGTATTGATTTAAAGGAAGTAAATATGGCAGCCTCCGTAAACCTCTTACTTCAGTTCCCCTTTAAGATTTGCCTGAAATGTTTCCTGACTACTACATGCCTCATGACCATGGTGATAACTCTAGAAACGTTATTAAAGACAGGAGATAAGCTTAGTGAATTGATGCCATTGTCGAGACAGAGCTTAAGGGGCCCACACACTGGTCGATTTCAGCCATCGATCGATTCTATAGAATCGATCAGAAATCGATTCTTTCAAATCAGCAATTTGATCGATTTGCAATCGATTTCAATTAATTTGGATCGATTTGATCTATCTGCCAGGATGGAAAATCTAGGTCAATCTGCTGCTGGCAGCAGATCGATGGCCCATAGAGTTGCATTAGATCTAATAGTGCAATAATGCATTTAGATCGATTTTCAAAAGATTTCAAATAGATTTCATTCTTAAATCTATTGGAAATCTGTTCCTAGTGTGTGGCACACATCAGATAGATTCCTGTCAGATTCAACTGGACAGGCATCTGACAGAATCAGAGCCGGAACAAGGTCCTCCAGCACCCAAGGCTGAGACATCAAAGTGCGCCCCTCCATCCCTGCCACCCCAGCCGTCACACACTGATTGCTATTAGACTAAGAGGCGCCACAGGGCCCACAACCTCCCCAACACCTTAATATCTAGTTATATGGCTTGCAGTCACTGCCATGTATCCCCTTTTCTTATTTCTTTCTGCTTCAAACACAATTAGGAATGACAGCTGAATGAATTCTGCGCCCCCTCCTACACTGCGCCCTGAGGCTGGAGCCTCTCCAGCCTATGCCTCGGCCCGGCCCTGGACAGAATTCTATCTGATGGTTGAATCTGCTGCAAATCTATAATTGTATGGCCACCTTATGTCTCAAGCAGCTATCTTGTCTGGCCTCAGTTGTCCATCATTCCCTAGAGAAAAATAAATGCAATACAACAGAGGTAAGAAGCAAGACATACTTTATGTGTGCAATTCAATGCATACAGTAAAGCATACAATGCATAGAAAGTATGCTTCACTGCACCTATCAACATACACATTGGGTCTGATTCACAAAAATGAAAAGCCTTTTATCACGCCTAAACTCAGTTTAGGCATGATAAGTTTACGTGTGATAAGTTTAAGCACCAACTGGGTTAACACCGCAGTGCACAGCTGATCAAAAATTTTGCGCTAGCAAAGTCTGGTGCACTTCGCATAGTTTAATGGCGCTGCTTTGCGTGCGGGACTTTGCGCGCGGTCTAAACTTATCATGCCTAAACTTATCATGCCTAAACTGGCTTTTCACCAGCGTGGTGCAATGGTTATCACGCCTAAAGTCTCTAACTGGGTTAGCACCGCTTTGTGAATCAAGCCCATTATGTGATACTACACTGCATGCATTGTGTTATGTCAAAGAATCTGTAACATTGCATTGCTCATGTGCTGATGTGAATAAACCATAATAATAGCATTGCAGTAGCAATGCATTTAAATTGTCCATTGCAATGCAAGGCAAAGGCAGCACACCAGTGTGGAAGTAGCCTAAGGCCTCTTTTCCACAGACAGTTGATAAGCAGTGAAATGCCTCTCAAACTCTCACAACTGTTTGGTGCTGCTTGACAACAGCTCACTGCTGCCTGGTAACTGCTCACTGCTGCCTGGTAACTGCTCACTGCTGCCTGGTAACTGCTCACTGCTGCCTGGTAACTGCTCACTGCTGCCTGGTAACTGCTCACTGCTGCCTGGTAACTGCTCACTGCTGCCGGAACACTGCTTATTGAGCACACAGTTCAACTGCCCGTGGAAAAGAGGCCTCAGGCAGGAAAGCAACACAATGGACTGGGAAAGCAATGAAGCAAGTTATACTCACGTTGCAACGGTTACAGTGATGCAAACAGTCAATGAACAGTATGCTTCACTTTTGCATACCATACTGTTACTGTAGTGTTACCATACTGCAACCTGTTAAAGCGGACCCAAACCAAACATTTTTTTAATTCAAAATATTTAGTTGCACCACTCTGACACATACAAATATAAATAAACACTCCTTCAAGCCTATGAGCATTTCAGTGCATGCTTTTCACCCTTCTCTTTGCATAACTAGGATTATACAGGTGGCAGCCATTAGCAATCCCTTCTTTGCCAGACACCTCTTACTCCACCAGTTTGCCGGATTCTGTCCCGGCAATATGAAAGGAAGGGAGGGGTTTCTCCATTAAATGTAAAATATTTTATATTTGTCATCATGCAGCTGAAAAAAAGGCTGCTATTTATTATTATAATTTAGAAAATAGATTTTATTTCTGAAATCTTGTATTTTTAGTTTGGGTTCACTTTAAAGAGACACTAAAGCGAAAAAAAAATTATGATATTATGATTTGTATGTGTAGTACAGCTAAAAAATAAAACATTAAGATCCGATACATCAGTCTAATTGTTTCCAGTACAGGAAGAGTTAAGAAACTCTAGTTATCTCTATGCAAAAAAGCCATAAACTCTTCGACTTTCAAAGTCGTGGAGAGGGCTGTTTTCTGACTTTTATTATCTCAACTGTAAGTGAACTATTTACTTTTTCTCTGATAGAGGAGAGTTCATTAGTCCACAGACTGCTCTGAAGGAATCATTTTGAATGCTGAGGTTTGTGTAATCTGCACTTATACAATAATGCAATGTTAGAAAAAACACTGTATACCCAAAAATAAAAATATGAGAATATTTTCTTTGCTGCTAATCTTCTAGTAATTATTCATCGTACACAACCAATTCACTATATCATATTTTTTTTTTCGCTTCAGTGTCTCTTTAAACCTCAACCAACCCACCCACCACTGTGAACATTGCATAGGTGGGGCATTGCAGTGCGGTAAGCCACTTTACAATGCAGCCGCTACAACATACTACAATGCACTGCTGTGAACGCTGGCTCAGTGCTACGCATAGGTAGGGGAGGGTTCATGTGAGAGTTCGGTTAAGGCCTCTTTTACATGGACTGTTGAACTGTGAGCTCAGCAAGTAGTTGCCAGGCAGTAGTGAGCAGTTACCAAGCAGCAGTGAGCAGTTACCAGGCAGCAGTGAGCAGTTACAAGGCAGAAGTGAGCAGTTACCAGGCAGAAGTGAGCAGTTACCAGGCAGAAGTGAGCAGTTACCAGGCAGAAGTGAGCAGTTACCAGGCAGCAGTGAGCAGTTACCAGGCAGCAGTGAGCAGTTACCAGGCAGCAGTGAGCAGTTGCCGGGCAGCAGTGAGCAGTTGCCGGGCAGCAGTGAGCAGTTGTGAGAGTTTGAGAGGCATTTCACTGCCTATGAACAGTTCGTGAAAAAGAGGTCTAAGATAGGCGATAATAGAATATTGGGAACAATACAAAATGTTACTTCATTCAGTGCAATAAATAAATAAATGTCAAGGTGCGTCATCATTTCCAGGCACTGTTTTTACATGCATGCCAATCTTGTTATTTCTTTTATTTGCTGCTGTCTGTAACACTCTTGGAATTATCATTTTATACTCTGTTTGGAGAGGAAATGACTGTATGTACTCGACTATAAGTTTAGAAATGTAGGTCTAATTCACTAAATAAAAGTATAGGGGGGGACTTATACCCGAGTCACAGGCAACTCTGAGCATACTGAGTAATGTGTGTAACTATTAGTGACATTCCCTTTTGCAGCAATTTAGCCAGTGCTAATTACACTTTCTTGATCAAGGAAATTCCATGAAAACACAGGTCTGAAAGTCCCGGCCACAACAATTAACAAGGAAAGGGGTGGGGGGGGAAAGATACTTGGCTGCAGGAGGTGAAGTGAATAATTGTTGCACTTGGGTACCGGTCCTGGAGGAGTTATTGGCTGCAATTTAGGGACAGGAGCGGTTAATGCTATGCAGTGCAGTCATTAAATCCTCCTGGTCCCTAAGTGCAGCTGTTAATTCTTCCTAGTCCCAAAGTGCAGTCATCGACTTTGCCTCTTTTCCATGGACTGTTGATAGGTGTAACGTTTGCGGAATCGTTTTCGTGGTCAGCACACGAGATGCGCACTGACACAGCGAAAACCCTCCACAAGCGTATAATTAGGTGAACCCAGGCTAGGTGCAATGCACCAGCAGAGGGCAATTCCCACCGGCAGATGGCGCTGTAAAGTGCAGACGAGTACAACCGCTGCACGGCCACAGATGCCAGATGGGGATTGTACAGATTTAAGACAATGCGGGGCTGAACAGTCCTTAAAGAGAAAGAGCACAGATACAGGATGAATGTGTGTTCACCAATCTAATCGCGACCCAGCGACGGTGAACACACATCAGCAGAAACAAATGCAAGAACGTGATCGCGAGAAAGGCGATCGCCAGAAATGACACAAGACTGATCAGAACAGAACACGAGAGGAGCAAAGGCACAGCAAACGACAATAAGAAAATAATGAAAACAAAAAAACGCTAACTAAACGCGAACACCGCACTCATTCGCAACAGCGAACGCGTTCACAGCGCGGTCTCCGCACGTTAAGCGCAACAGAGACAAGCACGCCACCCTAACTAACCACCGTCAGGCAAACACGGAACAGAGGACGTGAGCGCTTGCTTAACGGTTACCTCACCGAGCCTACAGCAAGCGTTCGTATCAGACTAGACAGACAAACGGAAAAACAGGAATAAGAGAGGAAAGATCCACTGCTCTTTCCGTCAGAGTGAGTGCGATCTGGTTTCAGGAACAGAATAGGGAAGATCCACTGCTCTTTCCGCCAGAGCGAGTGCGATCCGGGTACAGGAACAGGAACACAGATCAGAAGGATTCACAGCCGCTACCGCCAGGGGCTAGTGCGATCCAAGCAAGACAGGCAGATGAGATAGCTGGTAGCAACCGCTGCTCCAGCTATACTCCAAGAAAGCAGATCAGAAGGATCCACAGCCGCTACCGCTAGGGGCTAGTGCGATCCAAGCAAGACAGACAGATGAGATAGCAGGTAGCAACCGCTGCTCCAGCTATACTCCAAGAAAGCAGATCACAAGGATCCACAGCCACTACTGCTAGAGGCTAGTGCGATCCAAACACGACAGACAGATGAGGTAGCCGGTAGCAACCGCTGCTCCAGCTTACACTCCAAGAACATAGATCAGAAGGATCCACAGCCGCTACCACTAGAGGCTAGTGCGATCCAAACAAGACAGATGAACAGAAGGGGCTACCAGTAGCAACCGCTGCTCTGGTTAGCACCCCCAGACAGACAGAACGATTTCCTGACGACCACCGTTGGTGACAGGACAATCGCAGCAGAGAGGCAATACAGACAAAACAGATAAGCATAACTGCACTAAGGAAACTGCCTAGTGCAGTCCCAAGAATTACTCTAAGATAACTTTGACAAGAAATAGCATGGCTGACACTCTAGGAGTGTTTCAACAAACCCTGAAGGGATGACCAGCAAAGGACTCTGGGAAAACATAGCTTTTTATACTGCCAGCCTACAAGGGAGGCAGCTAGTGATTTACATAACCAATGTATGCAAATCCCTCAGCAGCAGAACAGGTCTGGAACTTGCAAAGAAAAGACAGGTCTCTCTTCCAGAGACCTGCAGCCCACAGACTAAAGGAATGGTCAAACAGCTGTCTGCCTGTGCAGCCAGCTGAGCGGATCATTACAATAGGCAGTAAAATGTCTCTCAAACTCTCACAACTGCTCACTGCTGCCTGGTAACTGCTCACTGCTGCCTAGTAACTGCTTGCTGAGCACACAGTGACAACAATCAGTGGAAAAGAGGCCTTATACTTAACTTTAGTCAGTAAAAAAACAGCTTAAGAGGGTCAAATTTTGGAGTCGACTTATACATGAGGTCGACTTATATTCGAATATATACAGGTAAACTTTTTCTTGCAAATTAATGCACAATAAAAAATATAATACAAAGTAAGTAAATACAACACCTAAGAAGTTTTTATGCCTTCTCACGTTTCCAAATCTATTTTTTTTCTTGTTGTTAGGAGGATTATGTTTACATGTTGTTGTGCTACCATATTGCTTTTCATTGAAAATATACACTAATTAACATTTTTTTTTTAACCACTGTAACGAGCATAAGACAAGAGGGATCTACCGTAGTCAATTCTCAGTGGATTCATTAATGCTCAACAAAGATACATATAAATACATGTGTAAAAAAGATGCACTGCGTATTTATAAATGCATTCTCTGGAGCATGCTGTTGCCTGTGTTTTTTTTTTTTTCCTTTCTGTCTTTCAGAGCAAAATAGTGTTTCGAGTGAGGTCAACCATTGTTTTTTCTACGTATCTATTCATTTGCATCTGTTTTTTAATGATTTTCGTACAAATCTTTTCTAAAGTGTACAGCTTGTTATAGTGCCATTGATTTGCTAATCACTCATATGTTTAATCCTCATGTTTTTGTCATGTTTTCAGAATGGTCAGAGTTAAGCTACGTACACACATGCGACAACGATCGTTCATTGTGAACGACAAACGAACTGTTAATTGACAAAAGAATGACCTAAGTAAAGTTAGTTTTTAAAAGTGTGTAATGATCTGATCATTAGAATGAACGTTACATCACATAAAGCAACTATTGCGCTTGCGCATAAAAATGAAAAGTTCCATGGAGAAATAGCGAAATGCGCATTTCAAGCCTAGTATGAACGACCGTTTCCAACGATGTACTACTTTTACAAGCGATCGTCGTTGGAAAAAATCTGCCAAGCTAGATCGTTCATTTTTAACGATCTAGCTCGTCTGTCGTTAGACTTAATGGTCGTTGGCTGCTTTTTTTTAAATGACCGTCATTTGAAATGATCGGGGAACGATCGTTTCAAACGACTATAGTCGCATGTATGTACGCACCTTTAGGCCTCTTTTCCACAAGCAGCTGAATTGTGTGCTCAGTAAGTGCTGTATTTTCATGTGCAGAAAAAAGTAGAGAGGGAGTGCTGCAAACTTATGCCTGCTAATTGGCAATGACGAAAGCTCCACTCATCCTGCCCTGAGCCCCTGCAGATCCAATCTTTTTAAAGGATATAATCCTCACACTTTGATTGGCCCAATAGGCTGCCTGTCACTTGACAAAAAACCTGACAGGCAGCCTATTGGGCTAATCAAAGTGCAGGGATAATGTCCTTTAAAGTGATTGGACCCGCAGGGGCTCAGGGCAGCACATGTGGAGCTCTTG
Organism: Hyperolius riggenbachi; assembly: GCF_040937935.1. Classification (NCBI taxonomy): domain Eukaryota; kingdom Metazoa; phylum Chordata; class Amphibia; order Anura; family Hyperoliidae; genus Hyperolius; species Hyperolius riggenbachi. Next base: position 21,474,062 of record NC_090648.1, read on the forward strand.
TCATTGCCAATAAGCAGGCATAAGTTCGTAGCGCTCGCTATGCTACTCTGATAAGGTTTGTTAACTCTGATAAGGTGTGTTATCTCTGATAAGGCATGCTATTTGTCTTAGTGAATCAAGCCCTTGGTGTGCACCAGCCCTAACAAGTTTTAATCAGAAAATGTTCACGAACAGGCGAATCTGGCGAACAGTCATAGACTTCAATAGCCAGGCAAATTTTTAATGCCTACAAAGATTGTTTCTGGCCACAAGAGTGATGAAAAAAGTTATTTCAAGGGGTCTAACACCTACATAAGGGCATACCAGATAGGAATCCATGCCAAAAGTTTCACTAAAAATTACGGAGTTGACACAAAGTCGAGGTTTAATCCCTAAAGGACAGAAATCACACTATGCACAGCTCTGGGTGTCAGTGGGCTGTGGAGTGTCTCACACAGAGAAATGCAATAGTACTATCAGATTACAGTGAAATAATAATGCATTGGAGTGGTTCTGTGCCTGCAACTTAATGAGGCAAAAACAACAGCAGTAGTGTGCACAGCTCTGGGTGTCAGTGGGCTGTGGAGTGTCACACACACAAAAAAACCACAGGAGACCAATGTACTAGTCCTCAAACGGCTGTTTGCCTTCACAGTAGAGATGTCGCGAACCTCCGATTTTTGGTTCACAAAACGCATTCACGAACTTCCGCAAAAGGTTCGCGAATCGGCGAACTTCGCAAAAACCGCCATAGACTTTAATAAGCAGGCGAACTTTCAAAACTACAAACACGGTTTCAGATCTCAAAAGTGATGGAAAAGATGTTTCAAGGGGTCTAACACCTGGAGGGGGGCATGGCGGAGTGGGATGCACACCAAAAGTCCCCAGGAAAAATACGGATTTGACGCACAGCAGGGTTATAATCCCTAAAAGGCAGAAATCACATTGCATTCCTAATTTGGAGGCCTAAAGTGCTTTAAACATCTTGCGTGTGTAGACATGGATCAGGGAGTGTCATTAGAGTACTGCTTCACACTGACACACCAAACTCACTGTGTAACGCACCGCAAACAGCTGTTTGTGTAGTGATGGCCATGCTGGACTACTGCGCACCATGGCAAGATTGCTCTTCCTCAGTGATGTCAGGTAATGTCTGACTGCCTTATCAACTTTCAATGGTTCTTTCTCTACCATTGTTAAAGCTTACATCTATTTTTTTAAATTACTTTTTTTGCTGTCTGTTCAGTACCTTCAATGAGAATCAGTTATGGAGGGCAAGTCTGCCATTCATTCAACTGTGTGATAAACTTTCCATATTACTTTCTCAGTACCATGGTGACCACGGGTAATGGCAGTGGAATTAGGGTTCGATTCTGGTCCAGAGTGGGAGCCTGAGAAACGGCTACCACCACACATCCAAGGAAGGACGCAAATGTGCTGTATAAGTAATGTACCTGCCCTGACCGTGCTTTCCAAACCAGGCATCTGTGGTCAGATGGACCCTTGACCCAACGCTGTGTGCCAGAGAATGACACCACTTGCTTTTCAACATCACGGCACAGTTTGGGTATTGCCTTTTTAGAAAAATAATTGTTGCCTGGTATCTTCCACTGCCGTGTCCCAATCGCCACAAATTTTCGGAAGGCCTCAGAGTCCACCAGCTGGCATGGTAACAGCTGACGAGCTAACAGTTCTGCCAAGCCAGCCGTCAGACACCGGGCAAGGGGGTGACTGGCAGACATTGGCTTCTTCCACTCAAAGATTTCCTTAATGGACACCTGGCTGCTGTGGGAAAAGGAGCAGGAATGGCTACCACCACACATTCAAGGAAGGAAGCAGGCATGGCACGCAAGTCCCGACTCAGGGAGGTAGTGATGAAAAATAACAATACAGGAGGACTCTTTCGAGGCGCTGCTGTATATGAGACAAATAAACTTTAAATCCTTTAACAACAATCTGTTATGGAGGGCAAGTCTGCCATCCATTCAAGTGAAAGGTATGCACTGACTGGTATAATACAATGTGCAGTCACAGATGCAGTGAAAGGTATGCAGTGACTGGTATAATACAATGTGCAGTCAAAGATGCAGCAAAAGGTATGCACTTACTGGTATATAAAACAGTGTGCAGTCACACAGATGCAGTGAAAGGTATGCACTGACTGGTATAAAACAGTGTGCAGTCACAGAGATGCAGTGAAAGGATGGGAATCAGGGTTCAATTCCAGTCCAGAGTGAGAGCCTGAGAAAAGGCTACCACCACACATCCAAGGAAGGCAGCAGGCACGGCACGTAAGTCCTGACTCAGGGAGGTAGTGACAAAAAATAACAATACAGAAGGACTCTTTTGAGACCCTGCTGTATATGAGATGAATCAACTTTAAATCCTTTAATGAGAATCTGTTATGGAGGGCAAGTCTGCCATCCATTCAAGTGAAAGGTATGCACTGACTGTCAAGTATAATACAATGTGCAGTCACAGATGCAGTGAAAGGTATGCACTGACTGTTATAATAATACAATGGGCTCGATTCACAAAGCGGTGCTAACCCAGTTAGAGACTTTAGGCATGATAACCATTGCACCACACTGGTGAAAAGCCAGTTTAGGCGTGATAAGTTTAGGTGTGATAAGTTTAGGTGTGATAAATTTAGGCATGCTAAGTTTAGACAAGTGTAGATAGCGTGCAAAGTCCCGCACGCAAAGCAGCGCCATTAAACTCTATGCGAAGCGCACCAGACTTTGCTAGCACAAAACTTTTGATCAGCTGTGCACTGCGGTGCTAACGCAGTTGGTGCTTAAACTTATCATGCCTAAACTTATCACACCTAAACTTATCATGCCTAAACTTATCACACCTAAACTTATCACACCTAAACTTATCATGCCTAAACTGAGTTTAGGCATGATAAATGGCTTTTCACCAGCGTGCTAACTGTTAGCACCGCTTTGTGAATCAGGCCCAATGTGCAGTCACACAGATGCAGTGAAAGGTATGCAGTGACTGCAAACAGCTGTTTCTGTAGTGATGGCCGTGCTGGACTGGTGCGACTGTGCACCATGGCAAGAGTGCAGGTGATGGCGGCTTTCCAGCCCATATGGTCGGGCTTAGGTAGCTCAATGACAGAACAACAGTGACTGTCCAGCTGATCGGATTTGGTCTGTCCACAATGAAGCAATGACCTTATTACCTTCTGGGGTCAGGTGGGCCCCCAACACACTCATAAAGCCTGTCATTGCTTAATTGTGATACGCAAGCCCCTTCACAGCGGCAAGGTAATGATCACGAAGGGGAATTTACACATGTACAAGCCTTTTGTTTTGTTGTTGCAGCTGCAGTGCAGCCAGAAAAGTTAGGCAGGCATGAACACGCACCAGAAAAATTATTATAGCGGTCGCTACTAGCAAAAAAAAATTCAGGAATCCACCTGGAGTCCTGGACCCTGTTGGTGGTGGCGGAGAAGGTGGTCAAGCAGCCTGCAGGCAGAGATGCTGTGTGGGGACCGACTTAGCCTTGGGGCAGGCAGTCACACGGCATGCAGGCAGAGATGCCTTGTGGGGACTGACTTAGTCTTGGGGCGGGCAGTAGCCTTCCAGGATCCATGCCTCATTCATTTTGATAAAGGTGAGGTACTGAACACTTTTGTGACCTAGGCAACTTCTCTTCTCACTGACAATGCCTCCAGCTGTGCTGAAGGTCCTTTCTGACAGGACGCTTGAGGCAGGGCAAGCCTGAAGTTGGATGGCAAATTGTGACAGCTCTGGCCACAGGTCAAGCCTGCGCACCCAGTAGTCCAGGGGTTCATTGCTGCTAAGAGTGTCTACATCCACACTTAAGACCCAGGTAGTCGGCTAGTTGGTGGAGGGTGGATCCGGAAGGCATAAGGCGAGGCGTTGGACTAAAGAATGTCCACATGTCCGACATCACCATGAGGTCGCTGATAGAGCATCCTGTCCTTGCCTGTGTGGACATGGGAGAAGGAGGAAGACTACTGGCAGTGGCACCTTTATTCCATTGTGCTGTGACATCACCCTTAAATGCACTGTAAAGCATAGTTGCCAAATTATGTTGCAAGTTCTGTATCCTTTCTGCCTTCTTGTGATTTGGAAACATCTCCGCCACTTTGTGCCTATACCGAGGGTCTAGTAGCGTGGCCACCCAGTACAGCTCATTCCCTTTGAGTTTTTTTATATGGGGGTTCCTCAACAGGCTGGACAGCATGAAAGACGCCATCTGCACAAAGTTTGATGCAGACGTACTATCCATCTCCTCTTGCTCTTCCTCAGTGATGTCAGGTAAGTTCTCCTCCTCCCCCCAGCCACAAACAATACCATGGGAAAGGTGAGCAGCACAAGCCCTCTGCGACGCCTGCTGTGGTTGTTCTTCCGCCTCCTCCTTAAAAAAAACACCTTCCTCATCTGACTCCTCTTCCCCGGACAACTCCTCCTCCTCCTCCCCCCTCCTCTGTGATGCCGCAGGTGTTGATGATGCCGCAGGTGATGTTTCCCACAACTCTTCCTCCTCTTCCTGATCACGCTCCTCTACAACTCTACGCAACGCTTCAGGAAGAATGCATATGGGATCAAGTTGCTGATGGCGCCTTCACTGTGACCATGTAAAGAAACGCGGATGGCATGGCGGAACGCGGAAAAACCGCTGCGTCTGACGCGGCGGTTAGCACGCATGGATCTGGCACTGACAATTTGTCCCAGCGCGGGGAGACAGCCGCGGGAGCGGTGCGGCCAACCCCGCGCACGGCTCTGCAGGGACATTGCAAGACTTGACAGGTGTGGCTGGGACCAGTAGTCCACCTAGATTCAGAATGACACGCGTGCGCGCGGAGAGGCAGAGCTTATATGGCAGCCAGAAAAGGGTCAGCTGACCAAGGTGGTCAGCTGACAATTCCACCACTCCTGATTGGTCCAGCACTTAGGGGAGGCGCTGGAGAGCGCTGGTGTATATATACTGGATGCTGGTCATTCTTCCAGTGTCTGGCGTTGCGATCACAACGTGGTAGCACTCAGACCTTGTTTGTATCTATGTTCTAGCATAGTTTCCAAAGGTGTTGACAATCAAGGACCTCACACCTTAGCGTTAGGAATTATTGATCTGTATTATTTGTTATGACCTTTTGCCTGCCTGACTATTCCTCTGAACTCTGATTCTGTACCTTGCTATTTCTGATATCCTGTTGCCAAACTCTGCTGGTTCCTGAACTCTGTATTTGCCTCCTGACTCTGTACCTCATTATTCTGATACCCCGTTGCCGAACTCTGTCTGTCTTTTGGATTACGTATCTGTCTCCTGAATCTGTACATTATCTGTCTGTGTGTTGACGACCTGGCCTGTCCGACCTCGAGAACTATCTCTACTGTTAGGAGATAGTTCACAGACCTGTCAGTGACACTCCCTCTTTGGTGTCACTCACGCTCTGTCCTTCCCACTCTCAGCCTGGCTCCGCCCCTTGGGGAGCATCAGACCTGTGGAAGGAATCTGATCACTAGCAGTATCCTTTACTGCCTTGCACCTGCTCCTCAGGTGCAGTACTCAAAGTATACTGTTGCATCAAACACTCACTTGTTATCTCAGGTGTCCAGAGGTTAGTAGATATATCTGATTATCGGTGATACTGCAGATCACCAATAATCGGGTATATTCTGTATTCTCGGTGATACTGCAGTTCACCGGTAATCAGACCCTCTCTGTGTTACACTGATCGTTACAGAATGCCAGACCAAAACAAAATGGACGCACGCGCTGACCGTCTGGGCACACTTGCCACTTCGGTGGATAACATCAACCAAGTGCTGGGTAATCACCAAGTGGTAATTGATGCCCTATCAGGGTCTGTACAAGCCCTCCAGACATCAGTGGATGAGGTGCGATCTCCTCCTAGCGTTGACATACGTATGCCCGTACCCGAAAGATTTTCTGGCCACAGATCTGACTTTCGTAATTTTAGGAGTAGAGTGTTATCCTATTTCGAGTTGAGACCCCAATCTTCAGGTACCGAGGCCCAAAAGGTCACATTTATTAAAACCTTGTTATCTGGCGACTCCCAGACATGGGCATACAGTTTGCCCACCGGAGATTTAGCCCTTACCTCTGTGGAGGAATTCTTTAAAGCCATGGCTGTAATTTACGACGATCCGGACCTTGCCTCGACTTCTAAGCGGAAGCTCAAGCTCTTGCGTCAAGGCAAAGGTCCGGTCGAAGATTATGCAGCGGAATTTAGGAGGTGGTCAGTTACAGCTAGGTGGGACACTTATGCCCTATTAGATTGTTTCTTGTCAGGGCTGTCCGATGAGGTCTCTGATCTGATGCTAGGTCAGCCTGAGCCCAGAACAGTCGATGAGGCCATCTCAGCGGCCATTCGAATCGACCGCAGGCTGCGCTATCAAAAACAGACCAGGGGTAGTCACCGTGTTAGAGTGGTCTCTTACGCAGCAACCCCAGTGACCCCACCTCCTGCTGCCTCGTCTCCTCCCATCTTGCCTCCACCCGAGCCAATGCAGATTGGTCGGTCTAAGCTGTCCCAGGTGGAGCGAAGACGGAGGATGACTGAACAACTGTGTCTGTACTGCGCTGAAGGGGGGCATAGAGTACGGAATTGTCCTAATAAGCCGGGAAACTCTGCCATCTAGGAGTTGTAGGGGGTAACACCCTAGGCGTAAGTCTCTTACCCCAAGAGGATAGACGATTACTTCTCCCTTGTACAGTTACATGGGAAGATAAAACCGAGATCACTGAAGCCTTTATTGATTCAGGCTCTGAGGCTAATTTTATGAATTTTGAATTTGCTAAGAAATTGGGTATTCCGATCGCCCCGGTAAAACCACCCACAGACCAATGGTCAGACTGAGAGAGTTAATCAGGCATTGGAGCAGTTTCTGAGGTGTTACGTTGCTGAGGCGCAGAATGACTGGGTCAAAGTTCTGCCCTTCGCAGAATTTGCACAAAATAATTTGAAAAGTTCTTCCTCTGGGTTCTCTCCGTTTCAGGTGGTAACTGGAAAGTTGCCCAAGTTTTCCCCATTGCCAGTAGCCTCCACTATGTTTCCAGCTCTGGATGCTTGACAAGAGTCGTTCAAAGCCATTTGGGGGATCGTGAAAAACAATTTGGAAAAGGCATTCCAGAGTCAAAAGGGTCAAGCTGACAAGAGACGTTCCTTAGAGTGGAGTTTCCAACCAGGAGACTTGGTTTGGGTGTCCACACGTCACTTGACCCTGAAGCAGCCTTCAGACAAGTTGGGCCCCAGATTTGTGGGTCCATTTCCGGTAGCTAAAAGAATCAACAATGTCACTTATGCCATTGATCTTCCGGTCAGCATGCGTGGCGTGAGATCCTTTCATGTGTCCCTACTCAAACCAGCAGTCCATGTGGGTCCCACTCCTCCTCCTCCTGTGATGGTAGATGACCAACCTGAGTACGAGGTAGAAAAGATTTTAGATTCTCGAGTAGTACAGAACTCGGTGCAATATCTGGTGCACTGGAAGGGGTATGGTATTGAGGAAAGAACATGGGTACCTGAGGGTCGCATGCATGCTGATAATTTGAGAAGGGAGTTCCACGCTCTACACCCTGAGAAGCCTGGAAGGAGCTGTCTGGAGTCCACTCCTCAGGGGGGGGGGGGTACTGTAAAGAAACGCGGAAAAGCCGCCGCTTCTATTTAGAGCAAGGCGGCTGTTTCCGCGGATGGCATGGCGGAACGCGGAAAAACGCGGTTAGCACGCCTGGATCTGGCACTGACAATTTGTCCCAGCGCGGGGAGACCGCCGCCGCCTGTGCTGGTAGCGGTGCGGCCAACCCCACGCATGACTCTGCAGGGACATTGCAAGACTTGACAGGTGTGGCTGGGACCAGTAGTCCACCTAGATTCAGATCGACACCCGTGCGCGCGGAGAGGCAGAGCTTATATGGCAGCCAGAAAAGGGTCAGCTGACCAAGGTGGTCAGCTGACAATTCCACCACTCCTGATTGGTCCAGCACTTAGGGGAGGCGCTGGAGAGCGCTGGTGTATATATACTGGATGCTGGTCATTCTTCCAGTGTCTGGCGTTGCGATCACAACGTGGTAGCACTCAGACCTTGTTTGTATCTATGTTCTAGCATAGTTTCCAAAGGTGTTGATGATCAAGGACCTCACACCTTAGCATTAGGAATTATTGATCTGTATTATTTGTTATGACCTTTTGCCTGCCTGACTATTCCTCTGAACTCTGATTCTGTACCTTGCTATTTCTGATATCCTGTTGCCAAAATCTGCTCGTTCCTGAACTCTGTATTTGCCTCCTGACTCTGTACCTCGTTATTCTGATAACCCCGTTGCCGAACTCTGTCTGTCTTTTGGATTACGTATCTGTCTCCTGAATCTGTACATTATCTGTCTGTGTGTTGACGACCTGGCCTGTCTGACCTTGAGAACTATCTCTACTGTTAGGAGATAGTTCACAGACCTGTCAGTGACACTCCCTCTTTGGTGTCACTCACGCTCTGTCCTTCCCACTCTCAGCCTGGCTCCGCCCCTTGGGGAGCATCAGACCTGTGGAAGGAATCTGATCACTAGCAGTTTCCTTTACTGCCTTGCACCTGCTCCTCAGGTGCTGTACTCAAAGTATACTCTTGCATCAAACACTCACTTGTTATCTCAGGTGTCCAGAGGTTAGTAGATATATCTGATTATCGGTGATACTGTAGATCACCAATAATCGGGTATATTCTGTATTCTCGGTGATACTGCAGTTCACCGGTAATCAGACCCTCTCTGTGTTACACCGATCGTTACAGACCACCAGGTTTGTCACTCCTCAAACGGATGCATGAGCCTTCTGGCATTATGCATGAGTGTCCAGTACTTCGGCCAGAAAAGCCCCAGCTCCCCAGAGCATGACCTTTCACTGTAGTTGTACAGATACTTGTTGATTACAGAGAGTCTAGGGGCCTGGTTTATTCTAGCCCCCAACAAATCTTGCCAAAAAACTAGGTGGCCATCAAAGGTGGGTCCAAACTCATTGCTTGCAAAGGGCACCATTTCACCTTAATCCATCTCTGCAAGCACAGGGGGCAGATGTGGCATAGGGGGAATGAAGGTGGCACATGGAGACACAAACACCTGCGGGGGCGTGGCTTTATTCGGGAGACATGGCTTAGTTTGGGTCAGGGATAAGTTCAAGGGCGGGCTTAGTACAAGGAATGCCGCCCCCCAGGACCAATGGCACTCCAGGCAGTGGTCTGGAATGCCTATACCTAAAAACACCCCTGCTTCCTATTCAGCAAGCCAGTACCTATTCAGTAAGAAGTTCTTGGGCAAGAATTCCTAGCAGTGCTAATGAGTACAGGGAGTGCAGAATTATTAGGCAAACGAGTATTTTGACCACATCATCCTCTATATGCATGTTGTCTTACTCCAAGCTGTATAGGCTCGAAAGCCTACTACCAATTAAGCATATTAGGTGATGTGCATCTCTGTAATGAGAAGGGGTGTGGTCTAATGACATCAACACCCTATATCAGGTGTGCATAATTATTAGGCAACTTCCTTTCCTTTGGCAAAATGGGTCAAAAGAAGGACTTGACAGGCTCAGAAACGTCAAAAATAGTGAGATATCTTGCAAAGGAATGCAGCAGTCTTAAAATTGCAAAGCTTCTGAAGCGTGATCATCGAACAATCAAGCGTTTCATTCAAAATAGTCAACAGGGTCGCAAGAAGCGTGTGGAAAAACCAAGGCGCAAAATAACTGCCCATGAACTGAGAAAAGTCAAGCGTGCAGCTGCCAAGATGCCACTTGCCACCAGTTTGGCCATATTTCAGAGCTGCAACATCACTGGAGTGCCCAAAAGCACAAGGTGTGCAATACTCAGAGACATGGCCAAGGTCAGAAAGGCTGAAAGACGACCACCACTGAACAAGACACACAAGCTGAAACGTTAAGACTGGGCCAAGAAATATCTCAAGACTGATTTTTCTTTTTTTTTTGTCATACTATTTTTTATTTTCAACAAGTAAAAAACTTCCAGTGTACATCATATACTTTTCATGGTATAAATAATTGAACAGGTTGTACAATTGTTGAGAAAATATATATAACAGTTGAACATTGTTTAAAGAAGTGAAGGAGGATCCATCAGGAGCAGAGGAAAGCTATTCTCGAAAGGATCTGAAGAAAATGTTCTTTATAGAGGGTCCAGGAAAGTTCTATGGTCTTTAAGATAGGTTATTAAACCTGGAGTACTATTTTGCTAGGTATAATAGATCCCGTAGTTATCACTCTTACAAGTTTTATCATCTATGTCGGATCCTGTAATCAGGAGCATCAAACTTATTCTTAGCAACTTGACCTACTATGGGATGTAGGCCTAACTTATAGTGAGAGAGAAAGGGAGGAAAGAAAGAGAAGAGAGCAGTTCTTACTGTCTTATGTAGGTATAGGTCGTCCTAGGTTACCTGTAGTTATTTTGGAAAGCTGTATTAGGTGTCGGAGTTATATTATGCCGAGGTCTAAACATCAATAAGTAAGATGGGAGGGATGTCTCTCTATGTAGTTTATAGTCAATATAAGGGTTCGTTAAAAATAGGTTCTGGTAGTCAAGGGGGTTGGTAAACAGGCGAGGAATAGGGCCATGAGTCCCAGATTCTGTGGAAGCTATTTTCTGCATCTCTTAGTGAAGCGGTCAGTTGTTCCATAGATCTGGTCCAGTTGACTTTCAGGATAACTTCAGAGATATCTGGTGGAGCTATGTTTTTCCATGCTGAAGCTATGGTTATTCTAGTAGCCGTAAGTATATGATTGACTAGCCGGTTTGTGTGTTTTCTCCCTTTCGTGAATGGCTTGCCTAGTAACATGTGAAGGGGGTTGAGCGGGACTTGTGTGCCAGTAGTGGAAGCAATAAGACCTTGGACCTTGGTCCATAGAGGAGTGAGCATGGGACAATACCAGAAGATGTGTTCCAGGGTGCCCTTTTCATTGCAGCCCCTCCAGCAGAGATCTGAAGTGCCCGGGTAAATCTTTGATAGTCTTTCTGGGTTGAGATACCATCGAAAGATGATTTTATATATGTTCTCTCTGATTTGGATACACATGGAAGAATGTTTGGCATTTTCCCATATCTCGTACCAGTCTTCTATGGAAACAGAGAAGGGAAGTACATTTGACCATTTGGTCATATAGGGATGGTCTGGGATGGAGGAGCCTGACTTAGTGAGGAGTAGTCCATAAATCTGTGAAATCAGGCCCTTTTGGTGTCCCTTGTGATTACATAATTGTTCAAAGGGTGATGGAGTAAAGGGTGAAGTTGATTTGGGGATGAGCGAATGAATAAAGTGGGTAATTTGATTAAATTCTAATATTAGTTTAGTAGTGAGAGGGGTTTTTTCCTCTATCTGTGATTTAGTGTGGACCTTACCTGAGAGGGGGTGTATCCAGTTACTCAGGTTGAAAAAACCTAAATTAAACCATGTAGACATAAATGATTCAGATAAACCTGGTTGAAAGTGAGGGTTTCCCAGTATCGGGAGCAGCGGTGAAGGAGAGGATTTCAACTTGGCCATGTTAGCGGCTAATCGCCATATGTGAAGCGTAAATTTGATCGTTGGGAGAATTTGTTGTGTGGGAATTTTAATTGGTTGATGAGACCATATTAAGGATGCTAGTGAGACAGGGAGCATGCTGGTTGCCTCAATTAGGCCCCATTTTGTGTAAACCCTTAAGCTAGACCATTCCCCCAGCTGACGAAGATGTGCTGCGTAGTAGTAATATCGCAGATTTGGGAGTCCAAGACCACCTTGTTCCCTAGAAGAGAGAAGTATATTCTTATGTACTCTTGGTCTCTTATGATTCCACACAAATTGTAAGAAAGCTGATTGGAGGATCGCCAGTTGGGAGGATGGGACCAGTACCGGAAGGGTTTCGAATAAGTATAGTAGGCGTGGTAGAACGTTCATTTTTAAAGCGTATATTCGGCCCAGCCATGAAATCTTATATGCTGTCCACTTGTGTAAGTCTTGTAGAATTTTTTGGATAAGGGTCGGGAAGTTACTTTTATATAGAGTATTATAAGTGGATGTAAGTTGAATTCCTAGATATTTTATGGAATGGGACTGCCATTTATAGGGGAAGTGTATTTTTAAGGAGGCTAATATATTGGGAGGGATTTTTATGGGCAAGGCTTCTGTTTTATCTTGGTTTAGTTTAAACCCAGATATAGATTCGTATATATTCAGAGTGCTATGTAGAGCTGGGAGTGATATCAGGGGTTCCAAGATGGTAAGTAGAATGTCATCTGCGAATAACGATACTTTATATTCGTGTTTGCCATGAAAAACTCCTTTTATGTTATTGTTTTGTCGAATCGCTGCTGCTAAGGGTTCGATGCTCAAGGCGAAGAGAAGTGGAGATAAGGGACAGCCTTGTCTCGTACCATTATGGATTTGGAAAGGAGTGGGGGAGGCGAAGGGAAGTTTAATTGAGGCTGATGGGGTAGAATATAAGAATCTGATTATATGTAGGAAAGAACCTACAAAGCCTTGATGTTCTAGCACCTGGAAAAGAAAGGGCCAGTATAGTCTATCAAAGGCCTTCTCTGCATCCAAACTTAGAAGCAGAGAAGGCCTTCCCATCTTGTTCATCAGTGATATCAGATTTATGGCTCTGCGCGTATTATCTCCTGCTTGTCGATTTAATATAAAGCCTACCTGATCGTTATTGATAAGCCTGGGTAGAATAGGGTTAAGGCGGTTAGCTATTGTTTTCGTAATAATTTTTAAGTCTGAGTTAAGGAGAGATATGGGACGATAGCTCTGAGGTAATTGGGGGTCTTTCCCTTCTTTGGGGATAACAGTAATTAGTGAGTTTAAAAGGGAATTAGGTGGGTTGTCCCCGTTCATGATTTTGTTAGCTAAAGTCACCAAGTGTGGAGTGAGAATTGACTGGAAATGCTTATAGTAAGAGTAAGGTAGGCCGTCTGGACCAGGAGATTTAGATGAGGGTAGCTTTTTGAGAACCTCTAGCATTTCAGCTGAGGTTATTGGTGAATTTAGAGTCCGTTGTTCCTCCTCAGATAGCTTGGGGAGGTTTAGTTGTTCTAAGAAGAGGGATACTTTTTCCGAGTATTGTGGGTTAGAGGTAGGGTCTGGGAGATTGTAGAGTTGTTCATAAAAGGAGGTAAATATTTCGGCTATTTTGGTAGGATCAGCAAGACTGATTTTTCTAAGGTTTTATGGACTGATGAAATGAGAGTGAGTCTTGATGGGCCAGATGGATGGGCCCGTGGCTGGATTGGTAAAGGGCAGAGAGCTCCAGTCCGACTCAGACGCCAGCAAGATGGAGGTGGAGTACTGGTTTGGGCTGGTATCATCAAAGATGAGCTTGTGGGGCCTTTTCGGGTTGAGGATGGAGTCAAGCTCAACTCCCAGTCCTACTGCCAGTTTCTGGAAGACACCTTCTTCAAGCAGTGGTACAGGAAGAAGTCTGCATCCTTCAAGAAAAACATGATTTTCATGCAGGACAATGCTCCATCACACGCGTCCAAGTACTCCACAGTGTGGCTGGCAATAAAGGCTATAAAAGAAGAAAAACTAATGACATGGCCTCCTTGTTCACCTGATCTGAACATTGAGAACCTGTGGTCCATCATAAAATGTGAGATTTACAAGGAGGGAAAACAGAACACCTCTCTGAACAGTGTCTGGGAGGCTGTGGTTGCTGCTGCACGCAATGTTGATGGTGAACAGATCAAAACACTGACAGAATCCATGGATGGCAGGCTTTTGAGTGCCCTTGCAAAGAAAGGTGGATATATTGGTCACTGATTTGTTTTTGTTTTGTTTTTGAATGTCAGAAATGTATATTTGTGAATGTTGAGATGTTATATTGGTTTCACTGGTAAAAATAAATAATTAAAATGGGTATATATTTGTTTTTTGTTAAAGGGATACTGTAGGGGGGTCGGGGGAAAATGAGCTGAACTTACCCGGGGCTTCTAATGGTCCCCCGCAGACATCCTGTGCCCGCGCAGCCGCTCCCCGATGCTCCGGCCCCGCCTCCGGTTCACTTCTGGAATTTCTGACTTTAAAGTCAGAAAACCACTGCGCCTGCGTTGCGGTGTCCTCGCTCCCGCTGATGTCACCAGGAGTGTACTGCGCAGACACAGACCATACCGGGCCTGCGCTGTGCGCTCTTGATGACATCAGCGGGATCGAGGACACGGCAACGCAGGCGCAGTGGTTTTCTGTCTTTAAAGTCAGAAATTCCAGAAGTGAACCGGAGGTGGGGCCGGAGCATCGGAGCAACAGGACAGAAGGAAAACAGAGAGAAATTTACCCTGTATGTATTTATAGAGTTTAGCCTGATCAATGCCCCCTTTATTTGTGTCTAATCACAAGTTGTAATTTGATCTCTCCCCTGTGTCACATGACTGCCATGGCAGAGATGGCAGATAAGCTCATTTGAAAGCACAGGATGCTAACAATATGTCTGCTTCCATGAAAGCAGGAAGTAGAAACAGTGCAGATGTATTGCAGGATTTATATCAGCTGTAACAAATATTTTTTTTATTTAAAGGTTGTTATGCTGTTGCTTATTTTTTAGAGCAGAGAGAACGTTCTGAGTTTAGACCCACTTTAAAAAAGAGGGAAGGGTTTTTGCTCCTCATCTATCTGGCTTTGAGGTGTCTCATGTCTAGTGTTAGAAAATCTTTGTATAACCTTCTGAGATAAATGTTCCTTCACTTGATATTATTGCTGTATGATCTTCATGCCTGTCTACCATACCTTTACTAATTTACTTTGCTATATAACAGTGCTGGCCAACGTTATAAAATGTATTGCCTCTGTTGCATGGGTGCTGTTATTTTGGTTTCTGCAAACTGTGAAAAGAACATTATTTGCACTCTTTCATATTCTAAAAAGCTAATGTTGGCCGCCACACATTCTGAGATAACACATTAGGGGGTGAGAAGAAGGAGTATGTTCAAAGGGACAGCTACCGTTTTCAAATGGCAGTGATTTTAAAAGCAGGAATTAAGAACATCTGAGGAATGTGACATCACAAAGACACAGAAAAGATATGTACAGTATTTAGCTAAGCATGATACAGAGGAAAACATAAAAAAAGCTTTTACTCTCTCTGGGCATATGCAATTCACTTTTTCCTGTGAGTTTTCTCCCTGGAGATAATTTTTCATCTTCGATTTATAACAACTTTTTAGGATTTTTCAATGGAAAAAGTACCAAAAAGTAGGTGAAAAAGTACTGTAAAATTTATTTTGAGATTTTGTTTTCTTGGTGGTGGTTTAAAAGG
Organism: Hyperolius riggenbachi; assembly: GCF_040937935.1. Classification (NCBI taxonomy): domain Eukaryota; kingdom Metazoa; phylum Chordata; class Amphibia; order Anura; family Hyperoliidae; genus Hyperolius; species Hyperolius riggenbachi. Next base: position 21,489,336 of record NC_090648.1, read on the forward strand.
CATTTTATTGACAAGTTTGAAAATTTCACCTAGTAGAAAATTCAGGTGAAAAAGTGAATTGCATATGGGCCACTGTGTGAAGTCACATTCCTCAATGACTCCCTTTTAAGCCTTAATGCATACCTAAAGTGAGAGGAATATGGAGGCTGCCATATTTATTTCCTTTTAAGCAATACCAGTTGCCTGGCAGCCCTGCTGATCCTCTGCCTCTAATACTTTTAGCTATAGCCCCTGAACAAGCATGCAGCAGATCAAATGTTTCTGATATTATTATGTGATCTGACAAGATTAGCTCCATGATTGTTTCTTGTGTTATTCAGACACTACTGCAGCCAAAGAGATCAGCAGGGCTGCCAGGCAACTGGTATTGTTTAACAGGAAATAAATATTACAGGCTCCATATCCCTCTCACTTCAGTTGTCCTTTAACCTCCCTGGCAGTAACTCAGAGTCAGGCTCAGGGCTGGAAATCCACAGCTCAGAGTGGTAACCCAGAGCCTGACTCATGATAGCTGCTGCAAGGTTACTGCAGAGCATAGCGGGGCAGTTGGTATTTCAACTCACCTCCTGGGGGATCCAGATGCCGACAGCCATTCTCCTTCTGGTCCTCAGAAGCTCTGGATACCTCTGGAGAGATCGTCATATGTCATCATGATGACAGCCGGCAATCTCACTACAGGGATAAAGCGCCACCCAGAGGACAAAGGGAGAACTGTAGCACTGGATCCCAGGGAGGTGAGTTTAAAGAGACTCTGTAACAATTTTTTCAGCCTTAGTTCTTCTATTCTATAAGTTCCTATGCCTGTTCTAATGTGATGGGGCTTACTGCAGCCTTTCCTAATTACACTGTCTCTGTAATAAATCAATGTATCTTTCCTCTGTCCTGTTTGTCGGGCTAAAGCTTGATTGTGTGGAATGTGCAGGACTGCTTGTGATTGGTAGAAGCGATACACACCCTCTGCAGGCCCCCTGCATACTTTGAATGACTCACACACTATGCTTAGCTGAGCCTATTAGAAGCTGGTTAGTTTGTCTGTAAACACTGCCTAAAACTGTTAATTACAAGCCAGGATTGCAGCAGAGAGTGGCAGAAACAGCACAGAGGGGCACAGGAGAACATAAGGAATAGAATGGTATGCTTTTTAGTGTAAGAATATTAGAGTACAGATTCTTTTTTTCTTGCTTTCAGGATCTAAAAGCTAATGAAAAAATGTTACCACTTTCAGACCCGAAAATCAGGAAGGAATCAGCCACCAGGGAGGTTTAGTGATCTTAGAACATAATGGGCTTGATTCACAAAAGAGTGCTAACTGATAGCACGGCCGTTTTTGCATGAATTTTTGCGTTGCGTACGCGATCGCGAATTTTCACACGAAACGATAATGTTTTTGCGTGCAAACATTAATTTTAACACGCAGACGATATCAGTTTCGAGCGAAAAATTTGCTTTGCGCATGAAAATGTTATCGGTTTTTGCACGAAAATTATGCGATCGCGCGCAACGCGAAAATTCACGTGAAAACGGCAGTTAGCACTCTTTTGTGAATCAAGCCCAATGACTTAGAGATTGTTCCATATGGACATAATTTTATTAACTGCAGTATAACATACCTGAATCCACTTTTGCGGGTTTGATGTCAGCATATCAGCTCCACAACTAAAACCGGACCACACTTCCCTTGCCTATGTATTTATGTATGTTCTTGTTTTTTATTATTCGGCACACAGAATATGTATAAGAGGAATGTGACAACAGTTGTTCTTTTGGGATTCCATACCATGGAGAAATTCAATCTTTGGATTTTTACCATTCTTCTTATAACAAGCTTTGTAGCAATATGTGGAAACCTCTTGATCATTTTCTTGGTGTCCATCAGCAAGACCCTCCACTCTCCCATGTATTTCTTCCTCACCCAACTCTCCTTAGCTGACATTGTGCTGACTACTAATATCTCCCCTAACATGCTCAGCGTTGTACTTCATAAGGGGGTATCCATCTCTTTTCCTAGCTGCATTGCACAGCTATATTTCTTTGGTCTTTCAGAAATATCTGAATGTTTGATCCTGACAGTGATGTCTTATGACCGTTATCTGGCCATTTGTTCTCCACTGCATTATGCTTCTATTATGAGCCATGTTCTTTGTGTTAAATTAGTATTGGCCTCCTGGCTGTTAAGCAGTTTGGTGGCACTCATCTTAACTCTAGGGGTTTGTCAGCTGCAATTCTGTGGGCCAAACACAGTTGACCATTTCTTCTGTGACTTGAATCCTCTGCTGGACCTTTCTTGTTCAGATGCTTCCATCATTAAACTGGAATTAACGTTGTTGTGTGTTCCTGTGCTGGTCTTACCATTCTTTGTGGTTGTAGTATCATATGTTTGCATTGTTGTAACTGTGATGCAAATATCATCCATTTCCGGACTGCAGAAATCCATGTCCACCTGCAGCTCGCATCTGACGGTTGTATGTCTATTTTATGGGACAATATTTGTCATGTATGTAATTCCAAATAAAGGGAAGTCACAAGAGACGAGCAAGACAATAGCTATGCTGTACACTGTTTTCACTCCCTTTTTGAATCCTTTCATATACAGTTTGAGGAACAAAGACATCAAAGAAGCTTTAAGAAAGACTGCGCATAAATGCATAACTCTACAGAATAATAAAAAGGCTTTTCCATTAAGTTAGCTCTTCTTCTTCTTCTTCTTCTTCTTCTTCTTCTTCTTCTTCTTCTTCTTCTTCTTCTTCTTCTTCTTCTTCTTCTTCTTTTCCATAAAGTTAGCTTTTCTTCTTCTTCTTCTTCTTCTTCTTCTTCTTCATATTATCATTATTATTATTATTATCTGAAGTTCAAGCTCATCCACATGTTGTACTTGTTTTGTTTTCCTCCAGTCCTCCCTATACTTCTTGCTTCCTTCCACTCCCCTTACCCCCATAAAAGTCCATTTCTGTACTTAGAAGGATCCAGAAGTTCCAGTTGGAAGAGATGTAGGATTTTCACCACTCTTCAACCTACTTTCACTACTGATTGGAGGATTGAATGTTGTTATGACTTCTATAATTATGGATTTTTTCACATTATTTAAGCAGAAGTGAGCATGGTATGACAAACAACGTGGTGGGGCATATCGATGTATGAGAATTTCTGGGAAACAACATGGGGGAATAGAAGGGGGAGGAGTGATGGTGGCATTGGCTCCAATAGCAGCCTGTTTGGATGGTGGGACTATGTGAGATTAGTAAGGGTTGAAGGAGAATTGGAGCATTGCATCTTTTAGTGATAATAAGCAAAAACTCCACTAACATCAAGTAGTAGTAGTAGTAGTAGTATAGATTTTTTTATAGCACCATCTCCTTATGTGGTGCTGTACAAAACAAAGAGAACAAAAATGAGCTGAAATTACAGACACTGGTCTATGATACACAGCTGCAAGGAAACATAAAAGTAATGGTGACTTATACAAAGCATCTCGCCAAATAAACAATAATTACAAGATAAAAAAGAAGACAATATTGCTTTTATGATCTTAAAATCTAAGGAGTAGATTTGAAGTAAGAGAATAATAATAGTGAACACTTCCTCAGGCCAAATAAAGTGACTACAGATACCAAAAAGAAAGGAGGCGCTAAATGCCAAAATAACCATAGAGTTGTCTCAAACCTACGATTTTAGGTTTGCGAACCTTGAACACGAACTTCCGCAAAAGTTCAAGTTTGCGCGAACTTCGCAAACCACCATAGACTTCAATGGGCAGCGAACCTTTAAAACTACAAACACTAATTCTGGCCACTAAAGTGATGGAAAAGATGTTTCAAGGGGTCTAACACCTGGAGGGGGTAGTGTTGGGCGAACAGTGTTCGCCACTGTTCGGGTTCTGCAGAACATCACCCTGTTCGGGTGATGTTCGAGTTCGGCCGAACACCTGATGGTGCTCGGCCAAACCGTTCGGCCACATGGCCGAACTAAGAGCGCATGGCCGAACGTTCCCCGAACGTTCGGCTAGCGCTGTGATTGGCCGAACGGGTCACGTGGTTCGGACCCCGAACGCGCTCTGATTGCCTGAACGGGTCACGTGGTTCGGCCCGAACGCGCTCTGATTGGCCGAACGGTCACGTGGTTCGGGTAAATAAATACCCGAACCACGTCATATCTCCGCCATTTGTCTGTGGGTTTAGCTTTGGGTAGGCAGGCAGGGTAGTTCGCGCTCCAGCCACGCTAGCCAGGGTCCCTCCAGTCATTGTGTGTCGCTGCTGGGAACAGTAGTACACCGCTCGCTCAGCCACACTATATAGCATTGTGTGTACTGCCACTGTGTACCTCGCTCAGCCACGCTATATATAGCATTGTTTACTGCCACTCTGTGTACAAGGCTCAGCCAGACTATATAGCATTGTTTACTGCCACTCTGTGTACACCGCTCAGCCAGACTATATAGCATTGTTTACTGCCACTCTGTGTACACCGCTCAGCCAGACTATATAGCATTGTGTGTACTGCCACTCTGTGTACACCGCTCAGCCAGACTATATAGCATTGTGTGTACTGCCACTGTGTGTACACCGCTCAGCCAGACTATATAGCATTGTTTACTGCCACTGTATGTACACGGCTCAGCCACACTATATAGCATTGTGTGTACTGCCACTCTGTGTACACCGCTCAGCCAGACTATATAGCATTGTTTACTGCCACTCTGTGTACACCGCTCAGCCAGACTATATAGCATTGTTTACTGCCACTCTGTGTACACCGCTCAGCCAGACTATATAGCATTGTGTGTACTGCCACTCTGTGTACACCGCTCAGCCAGACTATATAGCATTGTGTGTACTGCCACTCTGTGTACACCGCTCAGCCAGACTATATAGCATTGTTTACTGCCACTCTGTGTACAAGGCTCAGCCACACTATATAGCATTGTTTACTGCCACCCTGTGTACACGGCTCAGCCAGACTATATAGCATTGTTCACTGCCACTCTGTGTACACGGCTCAGCCAGACTATATAGCATTGTTTACTGCCACTCTGTGTACATGGCTCAGCCAGACTATATAGCATTGTTTACTGCCACTCTGTGTACACGGCTCAGCCAGACTATATATCATTGTTTACTGCCACTCTGTGTACACGGCTCAGCCAGACTATATAGCATTGTTTACTGCCACTCTGTGTACACCGCTCAGCCAGACTATATAGCATTGTGTGTACTGCCACTCTGTGTACACGGCTCAGCCAGACTATATCATTGTTTACTGCCACTCTGTGTACACGGCTCAGCCACACTATATAGCATTGTGTTTACTGCCACTCTGTGTACACCGCTCAGCCAGACTATATAGCATTGTTTACTGCCACTCTGTGTACACCGCTCAGCCACACTATATAGCATTGTGTTTACTGCCACTCTGTGTCTGCTGGGAACAGTAGTACACCGCTCACTCAGCCACACTATATAGCATTGTGTTTACTGCCACTCTGTGTACACGGCTCAGCCACACTATATAGCATTGTGTTTACTGCCACTCTGATTCTGCTGGGAACAGTAGTACACCGCTCGCTCAGCCAGACTATATAGCATTGTGTTTACTGCCACTCTGTGTACACCGCTCAGCCACACTATATAGCATTGCGTACTCTGCCAGTCAGTGTGTATATTGCTGGGATCAGTAATACTCCACTCACCGTCAACCACTATATGAGCTCACCATGAGTTCCTCAGAGACCTCCGCTGTGAGCAGCACTCCCAACAACAGCAACAGCCAACGCCCCACGCAAGCTATAACATCCACCCCAGCAGCCAGTGGTCAGCAGCAGCCCTCCCCGGAGGAGAACGTTGTGTCCATCGGTCCGGCGCCAGAGCGATTAATGAGGGCTGCCATTGAGGAGATGATGGGGCCTGATGTGGAGGAGGAGGTCTGGCTCAGGCCAGCATCCCAAGTTAATGTTGAGGACGATGAGGGGTCTGTGTCTGGGGATGTTGGGGTGGCAGAGATGGTGGGTGGGTCAGACTCAGGAGAAGAGTTGTATGATGAGGATGATGATCGGGACCATCTGTATGTGCCTCAGAGTCCGACCCCAGAAAACATGTTGTATCATGTGTTTAGGTACTAAAATCTGCGTTCCCAGTAGTGTTGGGTGAACAGTGTTCGCCACTGTTCGGGTTCTGCAGAACATCACCCCGTTCGGGGTGACTATATAGCAGACTATATAGCATTGTGTTTACTGCCACTCTGTGTACACGGCTCAGCCACACTATATAGCATTGTGTTTACTGCCACTCTGTGTCTGCTGGGAACAGTAGTACACCGCCCACCCGCCACTGTATAGCCTTGTGCTCTGTGTCACTGCTGGCAATAGTGGTACACCGCTCACCCACCACTGTATAGCATTTCTGTACTGCCACTGTACTGCTGCCAGTCAGCGTGTACTTTAAGGATAAGTGAAATGAGGAAGAAATCCAGTGAAAGAGGAAGGGGCAAGGGAAGAGGTGTTTCCCCTGACGGTTCACGTACAGGCCACAGGGGAGCACCCAAGAAAACCCACTCAATACCGCCCATGTTGTCCAGGACAACAACCCTCACAGATCCAAAAGAACAGGACCAGATAATTACTTGGATGACCTCTCAAGCATCCAGCAGTGGGTTAAGCAGCACCAGCACATCACGCACGAGGTCCGAGTCCTCAGCCAGTTACAAGGAGCCAGTGGGCACAAAGCTGACACAACCGGCAGCGACACCACGCACACAACTGCCAGATAACCAGACGACGTTGGAGTGAGCTGCACAGAGGTTGTTCTGGGGAGCTCTACTCCACGGCGGCGGCCCCCCACAATGACATATGACGAGTTTGAGGAGATGGAAGAGGAGGGTATGGACAATGTGGACATAGACCCAGATTTTGTTTGTGAACGAGAACATCGCCGTCGTAGCAGCAGCACAGATGAGTCTGTTGAAGAACCCACTGCTGCACGAGTTCGCCTTGTGCCACAAGGTAGGCGGCGAGCAATTTCAGGCACCACAAGCGTGGAAGTTCAAGTGAGAGGCAAAAGAGGCGCAAACAGAAATCGCCAGCAAGGCAGGTGCTCCAAAGTCTGGGCTTTCTTTGAAGACTGCACTGAGGATGTTACCATGGCGATTTGCAAGGTGTGCAAGACCCGCCTGAGCAGGGGGAAAAGTATTAACAACCTCTCCACCACCAGCATGAGCCGCCACATGCTATCCAAACATCCCACTCTGTGGGCAAACGCGGCAGGACAGGGTACCACCAGCAACACTGCCTCCCTTGGGTTCACCAGACTCACCACCAGACCCGCCTCAGCAGCAGCAGTAGCCCAGCCATTGCGTGGTTCACAACATTCACAAACATCAGATGACGCTGACACTGTCACTTTCCGGAGTAGTGCTCTTGAGGTCTCCCAGTGTTCATCAAACACAACTACCAACAGCCCTTCGGTGTGCAGCCCTACGGTTCAGTTGTCTGTCTCGGAGATGTTTGAGCGCAAGAGGAAATTGCCAGCAAATGACCCCCGGGCCGTGGCAGTAACAGCCAGCATAGCCAAGCTTCTGGCCTGCGAAATGCTGCCATATCGAGTGGTGGAGACAAACAGCTTCAAGGGCATGATGTCAGTGGCCATCCCACGTTACGTGGTTCCCAGCCGCTACCACTTTGCGCGCTCTGCAGTGCCTGAGTTGCATGAGCACGTGGTCAGCAAAATAACCCGAAGCTTGAAGAATGCCGTTGCCTGCAAGGTTCACCTCACCACTGACACATGGACGAGTGCGTTCGGCCAGGGTCGATACATCTCCCTTACCGCGCACTGGGTGAACCTTGTGGAGCCTGGCAGCGATTCCTCACCTGCTACGGCGCGGGTGTTGCCCACGCCGCAAACAGCTGCACCGCCATCCCTCCCACTGGATAACAACAGCAGCACCTACCTCTCTGACTCCTTCTCCTCCAACGCATCTCAAAGCTGTACATCATCCGGAAACGCTAACCCAGCACCAGCAGCAGTAGGATCGTGGAAGCAGTGCAGCACAGCTGTTGGCATGCGTCAGCAAGCGTTGCTGAAGCTGATCTGCCTTGGGGATAAGCAGCACACAGGGGAGGAAATTTGGAGGGGAATAAAGGAACAGACGGATTTGTGGCTGGCACCGCTGGACCTGAAACCGGGCATGGTTGTGTGTGATAATGGGAGTAATCTCATTCGCGCTTTAAGGTTGGCTAAGCTGACACACATCCCTTGCCTGGCGCACGTGATGAACCTAGTAGTTCAGCGGTTCCTGAAGACATACCCAGGCGTGGCCGATCTTCTGTTAAAGGTGCGACGAGTGGCCAAACATTGTAGAAATTCAATTACTGCTTCAGGGGGCACTCGCCAAGATGCAGGAGCGCTTCAATCTCCCCCACCATCGCTTGCTGTGTGATGTCCCTACACGCTGGAATTCTACGCTGCACATGCTAGCCCGCTTTTGCGAGCAGAAGAGTGCAGTGGTCCAGTACATGACGGCGCAGTACCGAGGCGCATCCGGACAGCTGCCAAGCTTCTGTGGATCCGATTGGGCCAACATGTTGGACCTCTGCCAAGTCCTCCAAAATTTTGAGCAATCCACGTTGCTTGTGAGCAGTGACAACTCTTCAGTCAGCATTACCATACCACTGCTGTGTTTACTGAAGAGGTCAATGTTGAAAATCAAGGAAACAGCTGTCATGATGCAACTGGGGGAATCTGAAGGAGAAAACGATCAGCGTGATGGTACCAACATCAGGCCATCCGCCTCAGGAAATGCTGGCCCCAGCAGCTATGACGAAGAAGAGGAGGAGGAACAGCTGGAGTTGGAGCAGGAATTTCCTGCCACCACTGACGAGGGCCAGAGCGGTGCACGTTGGACTTCCACAATTCAGCACGAATGGTCAGCAGAAGCAGACCAGGAAGAAGGTGACGACTATGATGCATCACAACAACTATCACAACGCTCACAAGAGGATGATGAGGATTCTGGTAGGACTCTGGCACACATGGCTCAATTCATGCTAGACTGCATTGAACGCGACCCACGCATTGTGCGCATTCTGGACAACACCAATTACTGGGTTTATACCCTTCTGGATCCACGGTACAAACACAATGTTCCAAAACTGCTTGAAGAAAGAGTCAGACAGGTCAAAATGGAAGAATACCAGCAGGCCCTTGTGGAGACTTTAGAGAGGAGATTGACATCCTCCCCCTCCTCTAGCCAGTTGTACGCCGACAGACTGACTTCCGCAAACCCAGGACGACCAGGAGGGCAGCAAACAACACAAGCCGCAGCTAGTGCCCAAAAGGGAATGGTATCGGCAGTGTCCTTGGAGTGGGAAAATTTTCGGACACCCATGCAGCAGCAGCCCACTGAACAGCAAGCGTGCAGATCCACCTCCAACACCGATCGCCTGGAGAAGATGGTCAAGGACTACATGTCAGATGGCGTAGCTGTGTCTAACAATCCATCTGCACCCTTCAACTATTGGGTATCGAAGCTAGACACCTGGCACGAACTGGCAATGTACGCAATAGAGGTGCTGGCTTGCCCGGCAGCCAGCGTTATGTCGGAACGCTGTTTCAGTGCTGCCGGAGGCATCGTCACAGATCGGCGTATCCACCTCTCCACAGAAAATGCAGACCGTCTGACTCAAATTAAAATGAATCAATCCTGGATTGGAAACGACTACGCAACACTCCAGGACCCCAACCAAGTAACATGACCAATGAACATCTGGGATGGTTTAGCGTTTCCGGTCCCTGTTTATTGAACCTCTCATCTGTATTACATTTATGACTGCATGGCGGCAAAAAGCATTGCTGCTATATCCGCACGCTTTTTGTCCTCATGCAAGGCCTGGGTTGTTGTGTCTCAAAAAGCATGGCCTTCTCCTCCTGCGCCTGCTCCTGTTCCATCACGTGTGCTGCTGCTGCTGCTGGGTTAGCGTTACCGGTGCCTGTTTATGGAACCTCTTATCTTTATTACATTTATGACTGCATGGCGGTAAAAAGCATGCTATCCGCACGCTTCTTGTCCTCATGCAAGGCCTAGGTTGTTGTGTCTCAAAAAGCGTGGCCTTCTCCTCCTGCGCCTCCTCCTGTTCCATCACGTCTGCTGCTGCTGGGTTAGCGTTGCCGCGTGGTCCCTGTTTATTGAACCTCTTATCTTTATTACATTTATGACTGCATGGCGGTACAAAGCATGCTATCCGCACGCTTCTTGTCCTCATGCAAGGCCTGGGTTGTTGTGTCTCAAAAAGCGTGGCCTTCTCCTCCTGCGCCTCCTCCTGTTCCATCACGTCTGCTGCTGCTGGGTTAGCATTGCCGCGTGGTCCCTGTTTATGGAACCTCTTATCTTTATTACATTTATGACTGCATGGCGGTACAAAGCATGCTATCCGCACGCTTCTTGTCCTCATGCAAGGCCTGGGTTGTTGTGTCTCAAAAAGCGTGGCCTTCTCCTCCTGCGCCTCCTCCTGTTCCATCACGTGTGCTGCTGCTGCTGCTGCTGCTGGGTTAGCGTTACCGGTCCCTGTTTATGGAACCTCTTATCTTTATTACATTTATGACTGCATGGCGGTAAAAAGCATGCTATCTGCACGATTCTTGTCCTCATGCAAGGCCTGGGTTGTTGTGTCTCAAAAAGCGTGGCCTTCTCCTCCTGCGCCTCCTCCTGTTCCATCACGTCTGCTGCTGCTGGGTTAGCGTTGCCGCGTGGTCCCTGTTTATTGAACCTCTTATCTTTATTACATTTATGACTGCATGGCGGTACAAAGCATGCTATCTGCACGCTTCTTGTCCTCATGCAAGGCCTGGGTTGTTGTGTCTCAAAAAGCGTGGCCTTCTCCTCCTGCGCCTCCTCCTGTTCCATCACGTGTCCCTTTTCCTGGAACCTCTTCTCTGTATTACATTTATGACTGCATGGCGACAAAAAGCATGTTACCTGTGCAAAGAAACATGACATTTTCCGCATTTAAAAGACAGTTTTTCCTTTGAAACTTTACAATCAATTTTCTCAAAAACTATAAGCTCTTTTTCAAATATTTTTTTTCCTCTTGTACCCACTCCCAAGGTGCACATACCCTGCTAATTTGGGGTATGTAGCATGTAAGGAAGCTTTACAAAGCACGAAAGTTCGGGTCCCCATTGACTTCCATTATGTTCGGAGTTCGGCGCGAACACCCGAACATCGCGGCGATGTTCGGCGAACGTTCTCGAACCCGAACATCTAGGTGTTCGCCCAACACTAGGAGGGGGGCATGGCGGAGTGGGATAGATGCCAAAAGTCCAGGGGAAAAATCTGGATTTGACGCACAGCAGGGTTTAAGGGCAGACATCACATTGCATTGCTAAATTGGAGGCCTAAAGTGCTTTAAAGAGAAACTCCGACCAAGAATTTAACTTCATCCCAATCAGTAGCTGATACCCCCTTTTACATGAGAAATCTATTCCTTTTCACAAACCAACCATCAGGGGGTGCTGTATGGCTGATATGGTGGTGAAACCCCTCCCACACAGAAATTCTGAGCACGTACTCTTGGCAGTTTTCTGTCTGGGAACCTTGCTGCATTGTGGGGAATAGCTGTTTACAGCTGTTTCCGACTGCCAACAAAGCATGCAGCAGCTACATCACCTGCCAACAGTAAAAATGTCACCATGTAATAAATGTCAGAATGTAAATCAGGGATTTAAAAGATTTTACAATGGGCAAACACTGACTAAATCATTTATACATAATTATTGAAAAATGAAGCAATTTTTTTATTACATTATTTTCACTGGAGTTCCTCTTTAAAACATCTTGCATGTGTATACATCAATCAGGTAGTGTAATTAGTGCACTGCTTCACACTGACAGACTGAACTCACTGTAACTGTAACGATTGGTGTCAGCACACAGAGATAATCTGATTATTGATGATCTGCAGAATCATCAACAATACAGATATATACCTGATTATGGATGATCTGCAGAATCACCAATAATACAAGTATGACTAACCTCTGGACACCTAATGAAGTGTAAGTGTTTGGTGCAACTGAAGGCTATCTCCCGTGAGGTGGGAGACACAGAAAACTCGGCCAAAGACCACCTGAGGAGCAGGTGGCCCTCGGCTGTGCAGGGACTAACTCCTTTAAGAGAGGAGCTAGAGATAATCTGGCAGCCAGTGATTCCTTGGTAAACTGGTAATCAGACTGTACTGCAGCCAGGGGTCTCCTAAGGGATAGAGACCACTGGCTGCACTGCTGCAGAAAGGACTCTCTGAGGAGCAAGAGATCCTTGCAGCAACTGACACTTGGTGGAATAGTGTCACGTTTAGTACAGACAGACTGAACACTCGAGGGATGAGTGACAGCCAGAAGGGTCGGGTAGGCCAGGTCGGCAACACACGAGCAGATAAGGTACAAAGACAGAAAGATGATTCGGTAACCGGGTACAGGCAGGGTTGGCAACTGGTAGGCAGATAGGCAGAGGTACCGAATCAGAAAGCAAGAGAGAGGTCGACAGAGCAAATGGTCATAACAGATATAGAGCACAATCCTAGTCTGGGGTGTGAGGTCCTTGGTCTCGACACCCAGGAACTAGTCTAAAGAATAACACAGTATCCTATGCTTGGGTGTGAGGTCCTTGGTCTCAACACCCTGGAACTGGTCTAAAGTATAACACAGCAATGGCACAGTAATCCTAAACTTGGGTGTGAGGTCCTTGGTCTCAGCACCCCGGAACTGGTCTAAAGTATAACACAGTAAATAACAAGAGCGTAATCTGGCTAAGTGTGAATTCCCAGGTCCACCTGGTTCTAACACACTGTAGGGTCTGACTGATGGTCTGAGTGCTCACACGTAAGTATTCGCAACGGCAGACAACCAGCAACTGACAAGCAAGATCTATATATACTACAGCGCTCCTCAGCGCCGCCCCCAGCCACTCAGCCAATCAGGAGTTCCGCTGGAATCAGCTGATCGTCCTGATCAGCTGATACCTCTCCTGCTGGCATAAAGGTCCTGCCTTCTAGCGCGCGTGAGCGTAGCTCTCCATCTGTGTGCACTAGAAGGCCAAGGCAAACCAGACGCATGCTGCTGTGCGGAAACCGCTGGTCTGAACGCGGAGACATCCGCCCCGCCGCCAGCCCGTGCGGCGGCATCTCTGCTATTTATTAAAGTAACGCACTGCAAACAGCTGTTTGTGTAGTGACGGCCGTGCAGGACTGGTGCGTGTAAGAATTTAAGTATTGTATGATTGAATTCATAGGTTTCAGTTACTTTAACTGAGTTTAGTTAAAATACTTGATTTGCAGAGTCTCCCTTTAAGCAGCATTTCTAGAAACACTGGAACATGGTTTTGTGTCTTACACAAAACCAGCCAAGGTTAAAGAGTTTATCCAGTGCAGAGGCCAGACTAGCTGGCAACGAACAACATAAATATGAGCCATTGTTATGAAAATATTCTCACAAGAACATTAAACAAATAAACATGATGACAGTTCTTAGAACTAGGTTATAGTTCAGGCATGCGCAGTAAAGACCGTGCCTGTCATTATATCACAAGGTTTTATCAGCAAATAGCAGGCGATGAGTTCCTGCTCAGATGATGTCACATTTAACTCGTTAGTGGTTGGTACTAAAGCAGCTGACGGGCTCCAGAGAGGCACTTCTAAATACTGCTGCTTCTTCTGAGGTCTGGCTGATGACTTCCACCCTTTACTTTTATTTTTAATGTATTGCCCTATTATCTAACTGTATGCTGTATACAGGCCTACGGGCTACGTAGTATAGATGGAACATAAGAGAAAACCTGGTTGCCAATGCAATGGAACCAAGAGCTGTAATGCAAGAGGACTTACTACAGAACAATTGCTTTGCTGTGTTGGGATGAACATCTGTATATCTGTTTACTGAATAAACTCCTTGAAACTGTGATGACGCCTAAGAAGTTCTATCTCCTATGCTGCTTGCTGTGATGAGAGTCAAGTTATCACACTTCCTGTGATATGGTGTCGAACGAATTTGTAGTGTTGTTGCCAATAGCAACCAACGTATGGATTCTTACAGTGCGCACCATGGCAAGAGTGCAGGCGATGGCAGTTTTCAAGCCCATATGGTCGGGCTGAGGTAGCTGAATGACAGAACAACAGTGACTGAGTGTCCAGCTGATCGAATTTGGTCTGTCCACAATGAAGCAACAACCTTATTATCTTCTTGGTTCAGGTGTGCCCCCCAACCCCAACATACTCATTTAGCCGGTCATTGCTTCATTGTGATACGCAATTCCCTTCACTGCAGAAGGGTAATGATCACAAAGGGGAATTGACACATGTACATGCCTTTTGTTTTGTTGTTGCAGCCGCAGTGCAGCCAGAAAAATTAGGCAGGCATGTACATGTACAATTGCCTGAACTGGTAGTGAGCAATTTTGTGTGTTGCAGTTTGCATTCAGTTTAGAGGTGATGGGGGTGAAGTCCCTGGAGGTGAGAGAGCCAGGGCTCACCCACATTTCCCTCTAGGTATTGCATGGTGGTTTGGGGGCCCCAGTAAGTGAGAGAGACTGGGGCCCCCGGCTGTCGTGCGAACCAGTGTTTGTGATTTAAAATTTTTGTTTTGCAGCTTCCAAGATGCGGCTGACAGGTGAGTGGTTAGGGAGGGGACTGTGTGGGAGATGCCTACACGCGGCGGTCCCTGTAAAAGATGTAATCAACGATTACATCCAACCAAGCCTCCCACCTGAATGCTAATTTATGCAGATCCTGCTAGATCGGTATGGCAGGCAAAGGGTGTATGACCGTACACCTGATTGGCTGACTGGCGCCTGCTGGCCAGATAGAGGTAGGAAATTGCCTGAACTGGTAGTGAGCAATTTTGTGTGTTGCCGTTTGCATTCAGTTTAGAGGTGATGGGGGTGAAGTCCCTGGAGGTAAGAGAGCCAGGGCTCACCCACATTTCCCTTTAGGTATCGCATGGTGGTTTGGGGGCCCCAGTAAGTGAGAGAGACTGGGGCCCCCGGCTGTCGTGCGAACCAGTGTTTGTGCAGGCATGTACATGCACCAGAAAAATTATTATAGCACCCACTTAGTCTTGGGGCAGGCAGTCACAAGGCGTGCCGGCAGAGATGCTGTGTCTGGGGACTGACTTAGTCTTCGGTTGGGCAGTAGCCCCCCGGGATCCATGCCTCATTCATTTTGATAAAGGTGAGGTACTGAACACTTTTGTGCCTTAGGCGACTTCTCTTCTCAGTGACAATGCCTCCAGCTCTGCTGAAGGTCCTTTCTGACAGGTCGCTTGAGGCAGGGCAAGCCATAAGTTGGATGGCAAATTGTGACAGCTCTGGCCACAGGTCAAGCCTGCGCACCCAGCAGTCCAAGGGTTCATCGCTGCTCAGAGTGTCTACATCCACATTTAAGGCCAGGTAGTCGGCTACCTGCCGGTCGAGGCGCTGGTGGAGGGTGGATCTGGAATGGCTAGGGGAGGCGTTGGACTGAAGAATGTCCGCATGTCCAACATCACCATGAGATTGCTAGAGCAAACACCATTTGGCAAGTATGCTTTACAGTGCATTTAAGGATGATAGGATGATGTTACAGCACAATGGAATAAAGGTGCCACTGCCAGTAATCTTCCTCCTACTCCCATGTCTACGCAGGGAAGGACATGTGCTGTATCCTTTCAGCCTTGTGGGTATTTGGTAACATTTCCGCCACTTTGTGCTTATACAGAGGATCTAGTAGCGTGGCAACCCAGTACAGGTCATTCCCCTTGAGTTTTTTTATACAGAGGTCCCTCAACAGGCTGGGCAGCATGAAAGACGCCATCTGCACAAAGTCGGATGCCGCTGTACTAGCCATCTCGTCTTGCTCTTCCTCAGTTATGAGGAACATGGTCAGGTTCAAGCCAGGTTGGTAACAGATAATCCAATCTGGAAGAAGCTTAGTCAAGAGACAGACACAAGTCGGCAGCAAGACAAGCACTTGGTGTGAGCGCAATCTCAGCAACAAGCCCAGCATAGGCTATCACGGGCACAGACTGGAGCGTTCACCAGGTTTAAATACAAGGCCTGACTAATAGGAGCTCGGCGTGTCAGCTGATCAGCTGACACACAGGGAGACACGTGGCTACTTTTTACGTAGGCAGAGCGTGCACTGAGACACGTCTTCCGTCCTGCCGACTCCTTACATAGTAACTCTTTGTGTACAGCACTGCAGTTACTTCTTTACTTATGATAATAATCCTATTATGTGTCTTTATATGTCTTTTCTCCTGTCAGACTCAAAGTGCTTGAGAGCCACAACCACTAGAGGGCACTCAATAAGCCACCCTGCAGTGTTAAAGAGTCTTTCCCAAGGACTCCTTACTGAATAGATGCTGGCTTATTGAACAGGAAGAGACAAGATTTAAACCCTCGGCATCTGTGTCAGAGCCCTTCTAAGTAACTTGTGGCTTGCAGCCTTTCAGTAGTGATACACCTGCTTTCAGTTTCAGCTTCATGGAGGAAACTCAGGGTTACCTGTAAGCCATAAGTGACAGGAGCATAGATAAAATATGAAATCTGAACAAAGAGGCATGGTTTGGAAACCAAATAATGCTTCCACTGCGGTTAGGGAATGCTGGGCCAAGTCCAGCGGCATTGGTTCAGGGGTACCAGCTACCAATGTGACAGAGATTACTGTAGGCGTTGGAGACAGATTTAAATAAGAAGGGGCTGAAGATGGAGCTTATATTTTCTCCATTTTCTTTCTCACAGCTGTTAATAAGGGAGAGCTCAATGAGACCCTTTCAGAAACTCTCCCCAAAAGCTCTTTCATTCTTGATCTGCTCTGCAAACTTAACCATATTTATCATCATTATTAAAAGTAATAAAAAAGACAGCAAGGGGTCCCCTCCCCCAAAGCCTCTTTAATCCTTTGTCCTTTGTCACCCATGCATAGCCAGAATACAGGACCTGGACCTACCCCCTCCCCCCCCCCCCCCCAGTCCCAAAAAAAAACGGAAAAAAAACACATTGTCCTCCTTAACCACTTCACAACTGAGGGGTTTTACCCCTTCAGCATCCAAGCAATTTTCACCTTTCAGCTCCTTCCATTCATTTGCCAATAACTTTATCTCTACTTATCAGAATGAAATGTGTTAAATGTCTTTTTTTTTATCACTAATTAGGCTTACTTTGGGTGGTACATTATGCCAAGAATTTTTTTATTTTAAATGTTTTTTAATGGAAAAATAAGAAAAAAATTGGAAAAAAATCCTTATTTTTCAGTTTTCGGCCATTATAATTTTTAAATAATGCATGCTACCGTAATTAAAATCCACGTAATTAATGTGCCCATATGTCCCGGTTAATACACCATTTAAATGATGTCCCTATCACAATGTCTGGCGCCAATATTTTATTAGGAAATAAAGATGCATTTTTTTTCAGTTTTGCATCCATCATTAATAAAAAGCCCATAATTTATAAAGTAACAGTATTATACCGTCTTGACATACATATTAAAAAAGTTCAGTCCCTAAGAAAACTATTAATGCATTTTTTATAATTGTAAATTTATTTCATTGTATTTTTATACAAAAAAAATAAATGTTGGTAACTATTGGGGAGTGTGGGAGGTAAGGGGTTAATTTAAAATGTAAAAACAGGTCTTTGCATTTAAAAAAAGTACTTTTAGATGTAGTTTTACTGTTTGGCCAAAAGATGGCCTCAGTCTTTTTTTTGTTATATGTCCTGTAAGCGAAATATGTATGCTTACAGGAAGTGTACTGAAGATGGGAAACTTTTATTTATTAGAATGATCGTGCAGCTTCTCATAAAAGGCGCTGATAATTGCTACGGGGACTTAGATCAATGATTAGGAATTGCTTTCTCATTCATTGATCTCCTGGCGGGCAGATGGCAACATGAACGAGTGCACAAATAAGCGGGAGCGCTTTCAGCAGTGGTAGCAGCGGGAGTACGTATATTTACTCCCCTGGGCGGTTAGATGAAGTCTGCAGGGGAGTAGATATACTGTACTGGAGCTGTGAAGTGGTTAAGCTATTGAAGCTTCATTCCAATTAATTGATAAGCATCTGGCGTCCATGCAAAAAGGGCATTGGGAAAAAAGGGCACATGGCGTAAATGATAAGCGGTAATAACGCTTAAAAAAATAATGTGTTGTATTTCGTTTACGATAATGTTTTACAAATTGTAAACCTTTCATAATGTCTATCAAATCGCAAATTGTAAATATGATAATCTTCCCTGTTTTGAAAGTGAAACTTATTACGTTTGTTAAAAAAACGATAATATCTGTATAATCGTTATAATTGTATAATATTGTGTATAACCTTTATTTATCATTTCTTCATGTAATAAAATCTGAAAATATTGTTTATAACGTGGAAAAAAATGTAAGTAGGTTTGTAATAACCCTCCCTCTACCTATTCCTAACCCCAAGACCCCCTGGTGGTGCCTAACCCTAAGACCCCCTGGGGGTGCCTAACCCTAAATCTCCCCTGGCAGTGCCTAACCTTAAGACCCCCCCCCCTCGGTGGTGCCTAACCCTAAGACCCCCCTGGTGGTGCCTAACCCTAAGACCCTCCTGGTGTTGCCTAACCCTAAATTCCCTCTGGTTGTGTCTAACCCAGGCATGGGCAAACTTGGCCCTCCAGTTGTTAAGGAACTACAAGTCCCACAATGCATTTGCCTTTATGAGTCATGACTGTGGCTGTCAGACTTCTGCAATGCATTGTGGGATTTGAAGTTCCTTAACAGCTGGAGGGCCAAGTTTGCCCTAACCCTCAAACCCCATTGTGGTGCCTAGCCCTAAATCCTAGAGATGTCGCGAACCTCTGATTTTCGGTTCGCGAACCGGGTTCGCGAACTTCCGCGGAAGGTTCGGTTTGCGGAAAAGTTCGCGAACCGCAATAGACTTCAATAGGGAGGCGAACTTTGAAAAATAGAAAAAATTATGCTGGCCACAAAAGTGATGGAAAAGATGTTTCAAGGGGTCTAACACCTGGAGGGGGGCATGGCGGATTGGGATACATGGCAAAAGTCCCGGGGAAAAATCTGGATGTGACGCAAAGCAGCGTTTTAAGGGCAGAAATCACATTGAATGCTAAATTGCAGGCCTAACGTGCTTTAAAACATCTTGCTTGTGTATACATCAATCAGGTAGTGTAATTAGAGTACTGCTTCACACTGACACACCAAACTAACTGTGTAACGCACCGCAAGTTACCAGCTGTTTGTGTTTTATTGGTGGCCATGCTGGACTACTGTGCAACATGGCGAGATTGCTCTTCCTCACTCAGTGATGTCAGGTAATGTGTGACTGCCTTATCAACTTTCCATGGCATTGTTAAAAAGCTTACGTTTTGTTTTTAAATCACATTTTCTACTTGCTGTGTACTTGTTCAGTACCGCTACAATGAGAATCCTATGGAGGCGGGCAAGTCTGGCATTGTGACCTCAGGTAATGGCCGGGGAATGAGGGTTTGAATCCGGTGTGGAGCCTGAGCAACGGCTACCACTACACATCCAAGGAGGGCAGCAGGCAGGCATGCACGCCCGCCCCGAGGTAGTGACCAAAAATAACAATACAGGAGGAGGACTTTCAAGGCCCTGCTGTGTATTTGAAATGAATTAACTTTAAATCCTTTAACGAGTACCAGTTATGGCAGGAAATTAGTATATGGTTGGCAATCCAAAAGATCTCCTTTCACGAGAATCATATGGAGGGCAAGTCTGCCATTGTGACCGCGGGATATGAAGGTTGGATTCCGGCCCGAAGTGGGAGCCTGCTGAGACCCATGCTGTAGCTGCCCTGACCGTGCTTTGCAGACCAGGCATCTGTGGTCAGATGGACCCTTGAGCCAGCGGAAGACAAACCAAGTCGAAAGCATTTGCCAAGAATGTTTTACGGAGGGCAATTTTTTTTGCCCTTTTTTTAAATTTTTTGAAAATGATAGATGGTTGTATTTTTAAATTGTTTGAAAGTTTAGATGGTTGTATTTTTAAATTGTTTGAAAGTTTAGATGGTTGTATTTTTAAATTGTTTAAAAGTGTATCCATTCTTCCTTCCCCCAGCCACGAACAATACCATGGGAACGTGGAGCAGCAGAAGCCCCCTGTGACGGCTGCCGCGGTTGTTCTCCGCGGCTTGTCTTTTGAGGGGTGCTGCTTTTCCTCAGGTGTTCTTGCCATAGCTGTTTGTGCCTTCTCTCCAGGTGCCTTCGTAAAGCACTTGTCCCTACGTGACAGTTGGCCTTTCCACGGCTCAAATTTTGCTGGCAGAGACAACAGATGGCTTTGCTCTGATCTGAGACACACACGTTAAAAAATTTACAAACCGCTGAGCCCCCCTGGGCTGATGGCGCTACGGTGGCATCAGCAGCTGACGTTGAAGGGCATGTTGGCTGTCTGGCCATAGCGGGCGATACATGGCGCCGGACACTGCCCCCAGCTGTTTTTGAGGATGAGCTCCCTCTTGTATTGCGTTCCGGAGTTGGAGCCTGATCAATGTCTACCACCACACATCCAGGCAAGGAGGGAGGCAGGCAGGCATGCACGCCCGCCCGCCCCGAGGTAATGACCAAAAATAACAATACAGGACTCAGGAGGACCTTTTGCGGCCCTAATTGAAATGAATTAACTTTAAATCCTTTAACGGGAATCCGTTATGGAGGGCAAGTCTGCCATTATCACCGCGGGGAATGAAGGTTGGATTCCGGCCCGAAGTGGGAGCCTGCTGAGACCCATGCTGTAGCTGCCCTGACCGTGCTTTGCAGACCTGGCATCGGTGGTCAGATGGACCCTTGAGCCAGCGGAAGACAAACCAAGTCGAAAGCATTTGCCAAGAATGTTGTACGGAGGGCAATTTTTTTTGCCCTTTTTTAAATTTTTTGAAAATGATAGATGGTTGTATTTTTAAAATTGTTTGAAAGTTTAGATGGTTGTATTTTTAAATTGTTTACAAGTGTATCCATTCAAGTGCAAGTTATGCACTGACTGCCAGGTATAATGTGCAGTCACAGATGCAGTGAAAGGTATGCAGTGACTGCAAACAGCCGTTTGTGTAGTGACGGCCGTGCTGGACTGGTGCGCACCGTGACGAGAGTGCAGGTGATGGTGGCTTTTCAGCCCATATGCTCGCCCAGCTGATGTAGCTGAATGACAGAACAGTGACTGTCCAGCTGATCAAATTTGGTCTGACCACAATGAAGCAACAACCTTATTATCTTTTGTGTGCCACCCCCACCCGAGACACTCAAATAGCTGGCGGTCATTGCTTCATTGTGATGCGCAAGCCCCTTCACCGCGGCAAGGTAATGATCACGAAGGGGGATGGGCACATGTACACGCACCAGAAAAATTAGTGTAGCGGCCGCTGCTAGCAGCGGCCTTAAAAATTCAGGAATCCGCCTAGAGTCCTGGACCCTGTTGGTAGTGGCGGAGAAGGCAGTCAAGCAGCCTGCAGGCAGAGATGCTGTGTGTGGGGACTGACTTAGTCTTCGGTCGTGCAGTAGCCCTCCGTGATCCATTCCTCATTCATTTTGATAAAGGTCAGGTACTGAACACTGTCGTGACTTAGGCGACTTCTCTTCTCAGTAACTATGCCTCCAGCTGCACTGAAGGTCCTTTCTGACAGGACGCTTGCGGCAGGGCAAGAGAGAAGTTGTATGGCAAATTGGGACAGCTCTGGCCACAGGTCAAGCCTGCGCAACCAGTAGTCCAAGGGTTCATCGTCGCTTTTCGCAGAGTCTACATCCACACTCAAGGCCAGGTAGTCGGCTACCTGCCGGTCCAGGCAGGTAGGAGGGTGGATCCAGAAGGACTATGGCGAGGAGTTGGACTAAAGAACGTCCGCATGTCCGACATCACCCTGAGATCGCTGGAGCGTCCTGTTCTTGCCTGCGTGGACTTGGGAGGAGGAGGGTTACTGCCAGTGGTACCTTGATTGCGTTGTGCAGCCACATCACCCTTAAATGCATTGTAAAGCATCATCGACAGCTTGTTCTGCAAGTGCTGCATCCTTTCCACCTTTTTTTGAGTTGGTAAGAGGTCCGCCACTTTGTGCCTGTACCGAGGGTCTAGTAGCGTGGCCACCCAGTACAGGTCATTCGTCTTGAGTTTTTTGATACGGGGGTCCCTCAACAGGCTGGACAACATAAAAGAGGACATCTGCACAAAGCTCGATGCAGACATACTCTCCATCTCCTCTTGCTCTTCCTCAGTGATGGGACGCAACTCCTCTTCCTCCCCCCAGCCACGAACAATACCACGGGAACGTGGAGCAGCAGAAGCCCCCTGTGATGGCTGCCGCGGTTGTTCTCCTTCCGCCACCTCTTCCTCCTCCACAGAAACACCTTCCTCATCATCACCATCATCAGAGTCTGACTCCTCTCCTTCCCCACACGACTCCTCTTCTTCCTCCTCCTCCCCCCTCTGTGCTGCCGCCGGTGTTGTGGAAACATCGGGTTCGTGTGTAAATGGCTCCCACGACTCCTGCTGCCCTAACTCTTCTTGTTCACGCTCCTCCACAGCTGTATCCACCACTCTACACACGGCACACTTCAGGAAGTAGGCGTAGGGGATCAAGTCGCTGATGGTGCCCTCATCGCGACTCACCAGTTTGGTCACCTCCTCAAAGGGCTCCATGACCCTGCATGCATTTCGCATCAGTGTCCAGTTGTTGGGCCACAACATCCCCATCCTCCCAGATTGTGTCCTTGTACTGTAATGATACAGGTACTGGGTGACGGCTTTCTCCTGGTCTAGCAGGCGAGAGAACATCAGCAGGGTGGAATTTCAGCGAGTCGGGCTATCGCAAATCAGGCGTATCACCGGCAAGTTGTTTCTACGCTGAATCTCTGCAAAGCGTGCCATGGCCTTGTAAGAGCGCCTGAAATGCCCACACAACTTCCTGGCCTGCTTCAGGACGTCCTCTAAGCCTGGGTACTTGGACACAAATCTTTGCATGACCAGATTAAGCACATGTGCCATGCAGGGTATGTGTGTCAGCTTTCCCAAATTCAACGCAGCAATGAGATTGCTGCCGTTGTCACACACCACGTTGCCGATCCCAAGCTTGTGCGGGGTCAGCCATTGCTCCACCTGTTTGTTAAGAGCAGCCAGGAGAGTGCCTGCCTGCAAGCCGTGGAGGTGTGACAAGTCGGTCCTCTGCGCAGCCACGTACTCCCTGCTTGCTGCCATCGGTCACCAGGTTGACCCAATGGGCTGTGTATGTAATGTAGTGGCCCTGCCCGTGCTTGGCAGACCAGGCATCCGTGGTCAGGTGGACCCTTGACCCAACGCTGTGTGCCAGAGATGACACCACTTGCCTCTCAACTGCACGGTACAGTTTGGGTATGGCCTTTTGAGAAAAATAATTGCGGCCTGGTATCTTCCACTGCGGTGTACCAATGGCCACAAACTTACGGAAAGCCTCCGACTCCACCAGCTTGTATGGTAATAGCTGGCGAGCTAATAGTTCCGCCACGCCAGCTGTCAGACGCCGGGCAAGAGGGTGACTGGCAGACATTTGCTTCTTACGCTCAAATACTTCCTTCACGGACAGCTGGGTACTGCTGTGGGCAGAGGAGAAGGAACCGCTGAAGGGAAGAGGCGGTGTGGAGGAGGGTGGCTGTGAAGGTGCACGGGAGAAAGTGGATGAAGACGATGCACCTGAAGGAGGAAGAGGAGAAGGAGGGTGGCTTGTCTTTTGAGGGGTGCTGCTTTTCCTCAGGTGTTCTTGCCATAGCTGTTTGTGCCTTCTCTCCAGGTGCCTTCGTAAGGCACTTGTCCCTACGTGAGAGTTGGCCTTTCCACGGCTCAATTTTTGCTGGCAGAGACAACAGATGGCTTTGCTCCGATCTGAGACACACACGTGAAAAAATTTCCAAACCACTGAGCCCCCCTGGGGTGATGGCGCTACGGTGGCATCAGCAGCTGACGTTGAAGGGCATGTGTGCTCCCTGGCCATAGCTGGCGATACATGGCGCCGGACACTGCCCCCAGCTGTTTCTGAGGACGAGCTCCCTCTGCTTCTATCATGGAGTCGTCTCCTCCTACTCCTCTCTGACTCCTCCTCTGAACTGTCCCCCTGGTCATCTCCTCTGCCGGGAACATATGTGGTATCCGTATAATCGTCATCATAATCCTCTTGGCCAGCTGCGCTTTCCTCAGACACCTCCTCAAGTGCACCAACTTCAGGTGGTCCACCATCATCCCCATCCACACACGTTACGTCCATACTATCGCCACCTAACTCAGACGTATGAGGTGGTGTACCTGCGCCTTGTTGTTGTTGTTGCAGTAGTGGCTGGGAATCAGTGATTTCACCACCACCACCAAATAACTCCTGCGAAGTGTCAAATGCAGCGGATGTGGTGCTTGTTGTAGCGCTGGTGGCTTCGGGAGATGAGGTGTTCTGTGTTAAATACTCAAGCACCTCCTCACGATTTTGGGAAGTGATGGCACGTGCCTTCTTCTGAGCACTGTATTTTGGGGCAGGTCCGCACGAAATCACAGCAACACCACCTCGCACAGCCACAGACCTGCCGGTGCCTGGTGGCGTTCCTCTGGGTCTGCCTCTACCTCTTCCTCTACCTGGTTTGTCCATTTTGTCCATCTCGGGGGTATGCTAGCTATATGCAGTGAGGTGGGTTCTCACTCAACACAACAGGTAGTTAGATGCAGTGAGCTGGGTTCACTGAACAGTAAAGGTACTTAAGATGCAGTGAGGTGGGTTCTCACTCAACACAACAGGTAGTTAGATGCAGTGAGGTGGCCAGGTGGGTTCATACTCAACACAACAGGTAGTTAGATGCAGTGAGCTGGGTTCACTGAACAGTAAAAGTACTTAAGATGCAGTGAGGTGGGTTCTCACTCAACACAACAGGTAGTTAGATGCAGTGAGGTGGCCAGGTGGGTTCTCACTCAACACAACAGGTAGTTAGATGCAGTGAGCTGGGTTCACTCAACACAACGCTAGGTATATGCAGTGATGAGGTGGGTTAAGTAAACACAACAGGTACTGGGTAGTTAGATGCAGTGAGCTGGGTTCACTGAACAGTAAAGGTACTTACGATGCAGTGAGGTGGGTTCTCACTCAACACAACAGATAGTTAGATGCAGTGAGGTGGCCAGGTGGGTTCTCACTCAACCCAACAGGTAGTTAGATGCAGTGAGCTGGGTTCACTCAACACAACGCTAGGTATATGCAGTGATGAGGTGGGTTAAGTAAACACAACAGGTACTGGGTAGTTAGATGCAGTGAGCTGGGTTCACTGAACAGTAAAGGTACTTAAGATGCAGTGAGCTGGGTTCACTGAACAGTAAAGGTACTTAAGATGCAGTGAGGTGGGTTCTCACTTAACACAACAGGTAGTTAGATGCAGTGAGCTGGGTTCACTGAACAGTAAAGGTACTTAAGATGCAGTGAGGTGGGTTCTCACTCAACACAACAGGTAGTTAGATGCAGTGAGCTGGGTTCACTCAACACAACGCTAGGTATATGCAGTGATGAGGTGGGTTAAGTAAACACAACAGGTACTGGGTAGTTAGATGCAGTGAGCTGGGTTCACTGAACAGTAAAGGTACTTAAGATGCAGTGAGCTGGGTTCACTGAACAGTAAAGGTACTTAAGATGCAGTGAGGTGGGTTCTCACTCAACACAACAGGTAGTTAAATGCAGTGAGCTGGGTTCACTGAACAGTAAAGGTACTTAAGATGCAGTGAGCTGGGTTCACTGAACAGTAAAGGTACTTAAGATGCAGTGAGCTGGGTTCACTGAACAGTAAAGGTACTTAAGATGCAGTGAGGTGGGTTCTCACTCAACACAGCAGGTAGTTAGATGCAGTGAGGTGGCCAGGTGGGTTCTCACTCAACACAACAGGTAGTTAGATGCAGTGAGCTGGGTTCACTCAACACAATGCTAGGTATATGCAGTGATGAGGTGGGTTAAGTAAACACAACAGGTACTGGGTAGTTAGATGCAGTGAGCTGGGTTCACTGAACAGTAAAGGTACTTAAGATGCAGTGAGCTGGGTTCACTGAACAGTAAAGGTACTTAAGATGCAGTGAGCTGGGTTCACTGAACAGTAAAGGTACTTAAGATGCAGTGAGGTGGGTTCTCACTCAACACAACAGGTAGTTAGATGCAGTGAGGTGGCCAGGTGGGTTCACACTCAACACAACAGGTAGTTAGATGCAGTGAGCTGGGTTCACTCAAAACAACGCTAGGTATATGCAGTGATGAGGTGGGTTAAGTAAACACAACAGGTACTGGGTAGTTAGATGCAGTGAGCTGGGTTCACTGAACAGTAAAGGTACTTAAGATGCAGTGAGGTGGGTTCTCACTCAACACAACAGGTAGTTAGATGCAGTGAGGTGGCCAGGTGGGTTCACACTCAACACAACAGGTAGTTAGATGCAGTGAGCTGGGTTCACTGAACATTAAAAGTACTTAAGATGCAGTGAGGTGGGTTCTCACTCAACACAACAAGTAGTTAGATGCAGTGAGGTGGCCAGGTGGGTTCTCACTCAACACAACAGGTAGTTAGATGCAGTGAGCTGGGTTCACTCAACACAACGCTAGGTATATGCAGTGATGAGGTGGGTTAAGTTAACACAACAGGTACTGGGTAGTTAGATGCAGTGAGCTGGGTTCACTCAACACAAAGCTAGGTATATGCAGTGATGAGGTGGGTTAAGTAAACACAACAGGTACTGGGTATATGCAGTACTGGGTAGTACAATGTGCAGCTCCCTGTCACACACACAGGTAGTCACTGAATGTACTGGGCTGCTGGCAGTGGCAGTGGCACACACACTATCAATTAGCAAGGCTGTGCATGCAACAAAAGTGTCAGTTTGACACACAGAAAAAAAAATGTACAGGTTGAGCTCTGAAAAGAGCTGTTGCTGGGTGCTTTAAAAGCAATAATAATCAGTCAGGAGCAAGCATAGCAGCCTAGAACCTAACTAATCTGTCCCTAGAAGAACAAGTCTGCAGCAGCTCTCCCTAGTCTGTCTAATAGCAGGCAGACGAGTGACTGTAATGGCCGCCGGAGGCTGCCTTATATAAGGGGGGGGGGGTATGTTTGTATGTTTGTAAATGTGATTCATCACAGGCGCATTTTGTAAACTTAAATCATCACCAGTGCAATTTGAAAATGTTAATACAGTAATCTCCGGCCGCCGTTTGAAAACGTTAATATTCTCCGGGCGCCCTTTTTTCCTGTTCGGCGCCCATCAAAAGATATTTATTATGGGAGTGAATGGCAGCGCCCTTTTTGTCCACTTGCCTCATGCCCCCAAATGTCCTGCTTCCAAGCATTTGATCCCTCTGCTCTGTCTAAAAAACAATGTTAATCGCCGCAACAAAAACTGAATCATTTGTGTTACTGACAAAACTTTTGAGCATGACTTTCTGGTTTCTAATGCAAACTGCTCATCTTTCTTGCATACAGTGCTGCCCATAATTATTCATACCCCTGGCAAATGTTTACTTAAAATTACTTGTATTCAACCAGCAAGTAAGTTTTTGATGGGAAATGACATAGGTGTCTCTTAAAAGATAATAAAACCATGCACAGGCATTAAGAAGAAAAAATCAGCTTTTATTTACATTTAAACAAAAAGTGTCCAGTTCCAAATTACTCATACCCTTCACAAACTGTCACAGCCCGTGAGAAAATCCAAAGTGCAATACCTTTCCAAATAGTCCAAACTGTTCTAAAGCATCCTAATTACCCTGATTAACCCCTTAAGGACCACAGATTTTAAATCCCCCCCCCCCCCAGTGACCAGGCCATTTCTTACAAATTAGGCCACTGCAGCTTTAACCTCTTGGGGACCACCTAACGCCAATGGGCATGATCAGGGCAGCAGCCCCAGGACCACCTAATGCCAATTAGAGTCAAGTCCTGGGGCGCGGATTTGCAGGCAATCACGCGCGCCTATGCGATTGCCGCTAGGAGACTGTTAGACTGCGAAACCGCCGTCTATTTACTTAGTACAGCGCTGCGATCTAAGGCAGCGCTGTACTGGGGACAGCCATGTGACACGGCTGCCCCCCTGTAGTCCAGTGGAGCTGAAGCCTATGACATCCGATCATGCTGATTGGCTGGTGGGGGGAGGGAGTGAGGGGGGAGTAAAAAAATAAAAAAAAATAGTAAAATATGTTTAAAAAAAAATACATATAAATATTTATGAAAAAATAAACATTGGTGGAGTGATCAGACCCCACCAACAGAGATCTCTGTTGGTGGGAAGAAAAGGGTAGTGGGGGAAATCACTTGTGTGCTGAGTTGTACGGCCCTGCAGCAAGACCTTAAAGCTGCAGTGGCCCAATTAGAAAAAAATGGCCTGGTCACTAGGGGGGTTAACACAGCGGTCCTCAAGTGGTTAAGGGCTCGCTGCAGGGCTGTACAGCTCAGCACACAAGTGATCCCCCCTTCTTTTCTGACCATTAACAGAGCTTTCTGTTGGTGGGCTCTAATCCCTGTTGGCATGTTTGTTTACTTTTTTTTTGTATTTATTTATTTATATATTTGCTATTTTTTTATTTTAATTTAAACCCTCCCTCCACCAGCCAATCCCGGCGATCGGCTCTCATAGACATCAGCCTATGAGAGCCGATCGCTCTCTGTGCCTCTCCAGGGGACAGTCGTGTCTCACGACTGTCCTCAGTACAGCACTGCCGTAGATCACAGCACTGTACAGTGTAAATAAATGGTGGTTTCGCGTCTAACAGTCTCCTAGCAGCGCCGCCGCTGGGAGACTGATGATGGAGCAGAGCTCCATCATTCAAACGGATATGCGCGCACATCTGCACGCACAATCTCCTGCAAAACCTGCCCCAGGACTTCATGGCGTGGAGTGGTCGTATAGCAGGTAATTGGGGACAGCTGTTTTAATCAACTCAGCAGGTGAGAAACAGCAGCTTTCTGCAGTTGGTTTGTGGACAATCATCACTGAGACAAAGGAGCTCAGTGAGGACCTGTGGGTGCGCATTGTGGCTGCTTACAAGTCAGGAAAGGGCTACAAGGTCATTTCTAAATGTTTTCAAGTTACTGTGGCTACAGTGCTAAGTATTATTAAAAAAATACAAGATATTCCGCACTGTGGGAAATCTCAGAGGATGTGGTCGGCAGTAAAAAAGTGACACCTGTGCTGGCCAGGAGGATAGTGAAAGAGGTAAAAAAAGAATCCAAGGATCACCACCAAGGCCATGCTGATGAGTCTTAGCTCTGCTGGTGGCAATGGCTCCAGGCAGACAATCCAGCGGACACCACACACTGCTGAGTTCCACGGATGCAGACCAAGGTGGACGCCACTTCTCCAGATAAGGCACACAGAAGCTCACTTGGCCTTTGCAGACGCTCATCTGGACAAAGAAGAAGACTTCTGTTCTTCTGTGTTATGGTCAGATAAAACAAAAATAATTGTTTGGTCACAATGATGTTTCCTTCATTTGGCATAAAAAAGGAGAAGCCTTCACCCCAAAGAACACTATCCCCACCGTCAAACATGGTGGTGGGAACCTAATGCTTTGGGGGTGTTTTTTAGCCATTGAACCAGGAAACCTAATCACGGTAAATGGCACCATGAAAAAAAGAGCAATACATGAGGATTCTCAACGACAACATCAGGCAGTCTGCAGAGAAACTTGGCCTTGGGAACCAGTGGACATTTCAGCATGACAACCCAAACCACACAGCAAAAGTGGTGAAGAAATGGTTAGCAGACAACAATATTAACGTTTTAGAGTGGCCGAGCCAGGGTCCTGCCTTGAATCCAATTGAGAATCTGTGGAGGGAGCTAAAGATCAGGGTGATGGCAAGAAGACTCTCCAACCTGTAAGATTTGGAGCTCATTGCTAAAGAGGAATGGTAAAAAAAATACCTGTAGAGACATGCAAAAAGTTGGTTTGCAATTATAGGAAGCTTTTCTACTAACTATTGAGAAGGCTATGAATAATTTTGGACTGGACACTTTGTGCCCAAATATAAATAAAAGCTGAGAATTTTGTTTTTTTTCTGGAATAATGCCTCTTGTACATTGTCTTATTATCTTTTGGGAGCCACCTATGTCATTCCCCACCAAAAAAATTGCTTGCTGGTTGAATAAAAGTAGATTTAAGTAAAATTTTGCCAGGGGTATGAATAATTATGGGCAGCACTGTGTATAACAAAGGAGATGCAATCTTACCTTTCCTGAAGCAAAAACACCAATTCATAAAATGAGTTTTTTATTTGAGCGCAGTTGGTAGGTCACCTACCAATTGCCCTTGAATAAAAACTCCTTTCACAATTTAGTGTTTTTGCTTCAGGAGAGGTAAGATTGCTTCTCGTTTTTTATATGTACAAGGTTTTACATATCTGTTGGGTAATACCTACAGACCCTATATGTTTGGGCACCTCCTACCCTGTTGGTATCCCTAGTCACACCTCCTGAGTAGGTTAGGCTTTTGAGCTTAGCACTAATTCAGCATCCTTTGAGGACCATCCAGTTCATGAACGGTCCTAGAGAAACTCAGTCTGGACAGTACTTCCCTGCAGTCTTATTGGAAAAGGATCACCACCTACAGGAGTATTATTCACTACACACACACCATCTACTGTATATCTACAGATGATATTGCACCATTGGTCTCCTGGGGCCATATGCAATTCACTTTTTCACCTGATTTTTCTCCTAGGAGATAATTTTTCATCTTCAATTTAAAATAACATTCCAGCACTTTTAAACTAAAAATGTTCCAAAAAGAAGGTGAAAAATTGATATCAAAATTATTTTGAGCATGTTCTTGCTTTCTGGTGTCTTAAAGGGCATTTTATTAACAAGTTTAAAAATATTACCTAGGAAAAAACTCAGGAGAAAAAGGGAATTGCATATTGCCCCTGGTCTCTTTTCATCCCCTACAGATTACCATAGTTACATAGGGCAGCAGGAAAAAAGGGTGCCGGCTGAGGGTGGGCGTAAAGGGCGCCGCCATAGACTCTAATGCAATTATCGTTAATACGGCAAAAAAAAAGGCAGAAAAAAGGGCGCCACAATAAATATCGTTAACATTAGAACATTAAAGTCTTGAAGTATGTTAACGTTTAAAAAGCTTGCAACGTTATAGTTTTTGTCATATTATTTTGTTTGTATGTACAGATTTTACATCATCAAAGATTTTATCGTTTCTATGTGTAGAGGGAGTGGTTAGGGGTAGGCACCACCAGGGAGAGTGGTTAGGGTTAGGCACCACCCGGGCGGCAGTTAGCTTTAGGCGACACCGTGGGGGGTGGTTAGAGTTAGGCACCACTGGGGGGGGGGGTAGGGTTTTAGGCACCACCGGGGGGTGATTAGGGTTAGGTACCACCTGGTTAGGGTGGTTAGGGTTAGGTGCCACCAAGGGAGTGGTTAGTTTTAGGCACCACCAGGGGAGGGTTCTGTGTGAGAGTAGGGTTGAGTTAAGCCGTATTGTTGAATTATGTACCAATTTTTAACGTTAATATCTTTATGTTATTATTTTCTGTCTGTTTTTAAAACAGTAATTATTATTACCCAATTTTGACAACGTTTATAGTTTTAAGATTTCGTTATCCACCGTCGCCATTTCATTATCTAGCCGGGCCCTTTTTTTCCTGGCACCCTTTTTTCATGCACACGTTACATATTTGGGTTGAAAAAAGACATACGTCCATCGAGTTCAACCACGTTCAACCACGTCCACCAAATTCAACCAAAGTTTGATGAACTGTGCTGATCATCTGGTACCAAAACATCTGCTCACCTTTCTGCATGTTTTCCTATTGTGTATTGAGTTTTTCAAACAACAATTACTTTGCTTTCAAATTCTATTTTATGTTCCTGTAAAACTTGTTAAAGAAAACCTGAGATGAAACTTGGGGCTCCCTCGAGCCCCTTTCAGGCTGTTGGCTCCCTCACCCTCATCCCGGGCCACCTCAATCCACCTCTGGCTGTCCAAGTATCGGTCCCCACCTGTTGCCGTGTACTGCGCAGTGAGAGCGTTCGGTGCCTGTGCAGAGTGCTCCTGGTGATGTGAGCTGGAAGGGGGATGTTGTTCTGCCGGGTCGCACATGTGCACCTG
This sequence comes from Hyperolius riggenbachi, assembly GCF_040937935.1. NCBI lineage: Eukaryota > Metazoa > Chordata > Amphibia > Anura > Hyperoliidae > Hyperolius > Hyperolius riggenbachi. Next base: position 21,521,432 of record NC_090648.1, read on the forward strand.
ATGGCAACTGACAGATTTACCGGGAAGGGCAGTGGAGGATCATGGAGACATAGGAGGACATGGAGGGAGCGACTGCCTGAACGGGGCTGGAGGAAGCCCATGTACAGTATGTACAGTGGGTTGCAAAAGTATTCGGGCCCCTTGAAGTTTTCCACATTTTGTCATATTACTGCCACAAACATGAATCAATTTTATTGGAATTTCACATGAAAGACCAATACAAAGTGGTGTACACATGGGAAGTGGAACGAAAATCATACATGATTCCAAACATTTTTTACAAATAAATAACTGCAAAGTGGTGTGTGCATAATTATTCTGCCCGCTTTGATCTGAGTGCAGTCAGTTCCCTATAGACATTGCTGTGATACACGTCTGAAGAGCTTGTGTGACTGACTGGCTGTTAGGAGAAAAACACATTAGCAAGCTGGTCTGCAGACAGACAGGACATATTTTGATCTTTTAGTAGCGATGCACCATTCTCCATAGAAAAATCATTGGCAAGAACACAAGGTTACTGCAAGTTATAAAAACATATGGCTGTGCGCTGCGGTCACGCAGTGGGCATGAGGGATGAATCATACTTCCAAGTTGTGGATAGGCTGATGGTCGACTATACCCTCTGCAAACAAGTACTAAGCATGCGTGGCACGTGATATGGTTATATAACATTGTGTTGCAATAAGCGCGTAACCCTGAATTAACTGTTTCAGGAATTGCACGTTCACACGGGACTTAACTAGAACTAGTTCTGTTCATGAGAATATTGACTATAAGTCATCCAACCGTAGTGAAGCTCATGCCTGTGCATCCCCAGGATGCAATAGGGAAAATGGGTGGAGCTATGAGTATAAGAAAGAGAGATTTCCCTTGCTCTGATGGGATTCTCCACTACTGATGAGTTGTGTGATGTTGTGTATGCGCTGCCTCCTGACGATCGCTGGTCCCCCGATACGGAGTGATGATGCAATATCCGGTAATGTATTGATTCTTTACTCTATTACTTATCCATGATTCACTGCTATACCTGTAAATAATGTAAATAATTAAATAAATATCCTAATACAGTGTGAAGCCGTAAGCTATGTATTTACCTAGTCTGTGTGCTGGTGTGAGTCGAGTGTGAGGCCTTAGCAACGCCAAAAACATAGCATTACAATTGCCTGATGAGTGCTAATGACTAAATAGAGTGCACCTGTGTGTAATCTAATACAGCTGCTCTGTGAGGGCCTCAGAGGTTGTCTAAGAGAATATTGGGAGCAACAACACCGTGAAGTCCAAAGAACACACAAGACAGGTCAGGGATCAAGTTATTGAGAAATTTAAAGCAGGCTTAGGCTACAAAAAAGATTTCCAAAGCTTTGAACATCCCACGGAGCACTGTTCAAGCGATCATTCAGAAATGGAAGGAGTATGGCACAACTGTAAACCTACCAAGACAAGGCCATCCACCTAAACTCACAGGCCGAACAAGGAGAGCGCTGATCAGAAATACAGTCAAGAGGCCCATGGTGACTCTGGACGAGCTGCGGAGATCTACAGCTCAGGTGGGAGACTCTGTCCATAGGACAACTATTAGTCATGCACTATACAAAGTTGGCCTTTATGGAAGAGTGGCAAGAAGAAAGGCATTGTTAACAGAAAGCATAAGAAGTCCTGTTTGCAGTTTGCCACAAGCCATGTGGGGGACACAGCAACCATGTGGAAGAAGGTGCTTTGGTCAGTTAAGACCAAAATTGAACTTTTTGACCAAAATGCAAAACGCTATGTGTGGTGGAAAACTAACACTGCACATCACTCTGAACACACCATCCCCACTGTCAAATATGGTGGTGGCAGCATCATGCTCAGGGGGTGCATCTCTTCAGCAGGGACAGGGAAGCTGGTCAGAGTTGATGGGAAGATGGATGGAGCCAAATACAGGGCAATCTTGGAAGAAAACCTCTTGGAGTCTGCAAAAGACTCGAGACTGGGGCGGAGGTTCACCTTCCAGCAGGACAATGACCCTAAACATAAAGCCAGAGCAACAATGGAATGGTTTAAAACAAAACATATCTATGCGTTAGAATGGCCCAGTAAAAGTCCAGATCTAAATCCAATCAAGAATCTGTGGCAAGATCTGAAAACTGCTGTTCACAAACGCTGTCCATCTAATCTGACTGAGCTGGAGCTGTTTTGCAAAGAAGAATGGGCAAGGATTTCAGTCTCTAGATGTGCAAAGCTGGTAGAGACATACCCTAAAACACTGGCAGCTGTAATTGCAGCAAAAGGTGGTTCTACAAAGTATTGACTCAGGGGGGCTGAATAATTACACACACCCCACTTTGCAGTTATTTATTTGTAAAAAAATGTTTGGAATGATGTATGATTTTCGTTCTACTTCTCACGTGTACACCACTTTGTATTGGTCTTTCACGTGGAATTCCAATAAAATTGATTCATGTTTGTGGCAGTAATGTGACAAAATGTGGAAAACCTCAAGGGGGCCGAATACTTTTGCAACCCACTGTACGTATATATTTATCTCATGTAAACTTTGATGACCTTTTTGTAACTTTTGACTACATATTTCAACTGTTTAAAGATACATCTAAATGATCTTGCTTTTATTATTTATTTTTTTTAATTTTCTTTTACTAAAACAAACACGGACACAGAGGCAATTAGTCAGTTCTCTGTAGACTAATTAATGTTCTTGAAAGATATATAAGCAAGAGTTGGAAACATTGGCGTCATTGTATATCCCCGATCTGACTGTGCAGCAGAAATGCTATCAGAAAACTCCTCAGTATTGTGAGCACAATTTACGTTTCAAAGACAGCAAATATACAAAAGACAAATCCGCTCTCTCTCTCGTCTCTTCCGCATATTCCTTTTTTGTATGAATTAATTCTCTTTTTAAAATATATATATATGTTTTTACTAATTTATGTGTATTTTCAGTGTATTTTCAGAGCATCAACAACTCAAATCCTCTCAACATTTAAGTGTTCAGTATTAAAAAAAAAAAAGAGTCAATTGTGATGGTATTTCTTTATTTATTTAACTTTTAATCACTCATGGATCTCCATCAAGGCCCTATAATGGACAATGTAAGTGCAATCATGTCCTGTTCAATAGTGACCAAAAGCCACTAATATTATGGAATTGAGGACCAGTAATGGAAAATCATAGTTTGGTTTAACCATTTCATGCATTTTTATTTTCTTTAGCAGGTAGTACTAAAACTGTATGTTGTATTTACACACACACACACGCTCACGCACGCACGCACGCACGCACGCACACAAACACACACATATATATATATATATACTGCTTGTAGCAGCTGGCTGTCGGTGCATTGGTGCCCCTGTCCTTTTCTTCTTATTCTCCACCATAAAAGTCTGTTTTCTTGCATCTCATGATGTGACCACTGCAAAGACATGTTCCACGCAGCAAGGGATAGGGTGGTTCTGCCCTGAAATTTGGCTTCTTGGGACTTGCGTTCTATGCCAATACAGCCATTGCAACACTTTACAGAGTAAATAAACATGCTACTGACTATCCTCAGAGGATATTATTATTGTTATTATTATTATTATTATTATTATTATTATTATTATTATTATTATTATTATTATTATTAATGTATTTATATAGAGCTGACATCTTCTGCAGCACTTTACACAGTACATAGTCATGTCACTGACTGTCCTCAGAGGAGCCCACACTCTAATCCTACCATAGTCATAGTCTAATGTCCTACCATATTATTATTATGTATTTATATAGCACTGACACCTTCTGCAGCACATTACAGAGTACATAGTCATGTCACTGGCTGTCCTCAGAGGAGCTCACAATCCAATCCCTACCATAGTCATAGTGTAATGCCCTACCATATTATTATTATGTATTTATATAGCACTGACATCTTCTGCAGCACATTACAAAGTACATAGTCATGTCACTGACTGTCCTCAGAGGAGCTCACAATCCAATCCCTACCATAGTCATAGTGTAATGCCCTACCATATTATTATTATGTATTTATATAGCACTGACATCTTCTGCAGCACATTACAGAGTACATAGTCATATCACTGACTGTCCTCAGTGGAGCTCACAATCCAATCCCTACCGCAGTCATAGTCTACTGTCCTGCCATATTATTATTGTGTACATAGCACTGATATAATCGACAGTGTTTTGCAGAGTATTTGGCCGTATGGCCTACTGTCCTCAGAGAAGCTCAGCAGGTATTTCCTATCTCGGGAATAGCATAGTAGCTCAAGCACAGTCATAGGCCAACTGGGGAAGGGAGGAGACCAATAAACTTGACTTATGCTGTTGCTGATCGTATTTGCCAGAATCAAATCCGGGTACAACTCACGTTGTACTTGGCAAAATAAAACAATATATATATATAAGGGAAGCCAGTCGTTTATGTTTGTTATTTGTTTTTGGTTGTTTTTTTTTTTTTGTGTGCTTTTTTATTGATTAATTTTGTTAAAATTAATAGATTAATAGACTTTAGATATATTTAGTCAAAATGATCAAAAAACCTGTACAGTAAAATGATTGACACCTGCTGTTGATTGTCATCTTTAGATTGAAGTCGAATACAGAAGGATTGTTTAAAGGGAACCTTAACTGAGAGTGATATGGATGTTTCCTGTTAAACAATACCAGTTGCTTGTCATTCCTGCTGATCTCTTTGGCTGCAGTAGTGGCTGAATCTCAGACCTGAAACAAGCATGCAGCTAATCCAGTCTGACTTCAGTCAGAGCACCTGCTCTGCATGCTTGTTCAGGGGCTGTGGCAGAAAGTATTAGAGACACAGGATCAGCAGGAGAGTCAGTCAAATGGTATTATTTTAAAAGGACAAATCCATTTCCTTCTCAGTTTAGGTTCCCTTTAACTCCACGTCTGCACACATTTTTTGGCATGGCTTAAATTAATTGATGGGACTGAATCAGTACGAGTGTGATTCGTCAAATAGAACACATTTCTCAGTCCATGCTAAACACTAACATAAATAGGGCTATCAAGGACTGGAGTAGGGCAGGCCTCTCTTACAGCATACCACTGGCTCCTCTCTACCTAACACAGACACCTACAATCTTCTTCTGTACCCCCTTAGAAAAAAATATTTCATAAAGAACCTCATAAATATACCACTTCATGCTTAAAGGGGCACTATGGTGAAAAACTTTAAAATGTAAACTTTGTGCAAACATATACAAAAATACAAAGTATGTTTTTTCCAGAGTAAATTGAGCCATAAATTACTTTTCTCCTATGTTGACGACACTTACAGTAGGTAGTAGAAATCTGACAGAAGTGACAGGTTTTGGACTAGTCCATTTCTTTATAGGAGATTCTCAGGGATATATTTATTTTCAAAAGCACTTAGTGAATGGCAGTTGTTCTGTGCAACTATAAGGAATAAAAGCCTTGCTGAGAATCCCCTATTAAAAGATGGACTAGTCCAAAATCTGTCACTTCTGTCAGATTTCTACTACCTACTGTAAGTGACAGCAACATAGTAGAAAAGTGATTTATGGCTCATTTTACTCTGGAAAAAAACGTACTTCTTATTTGTCTATGTTTGCACATATTTTAAATTTTACCATTGTTCACCATAGTGCCCCTTTCAAGTAAGACCAACTGAATACTGGTCTCCCAATTAAGTCAGGCTGGTATGTCATTTGTCCTGTATACTTTGATCCATATTGTACATTTTTTAGGGGAAGCATGTACCGGTATATGTTTGTTTCTATACGTTTGTGTTTCAGTTGTTTGTTAAACTATATGGCATTTAAATTTTGTCCTTACTGTACTGTTATGCTTTATTCTATGGGGACAGGAGGAGACCTATAAGTTGTGTTCTGTGTAGAGATGGGCCGGACAGTTTTCCGGCGAGCAGTATTTTGAGAACATCAGGTGTTCGCATTCGCAGTGAACAGTGAACATTTGGCGTGTTCAATTTACGCTCTATACATCATCATTGAGCTAAACTTTGACCCCTTACCTCACAGTCTGCAGACACATGGCAGCCAATCAGCTAGCACCCCTTCCTGGACTCCTCACCCCCTATCAAAAAGCAGTTGTGGTGGTCATATTGGATCAGTTCTCTGCTGGCTGCTGACTGTTAGTGAGAGCAGGGTCAGACTTGCTGCAGATAGGTAGAAAAAGCATTAGCTAGGTTTGTGTTCTTGTTCCTTACTTGCTATGAAAGCACTCCAGACAGCCCTTTTGAGGGCTAGCACTTTGGTTTTTTTGTGTGTGTGACCCTCCACAGCCCACTGACACCCAGAGCTGTGCACACTACTGCTGTTGCCTCATTAAGTTGCAGGCAGAGAACTGCTCCAATGCATTATTATTTCACTGTCTTCTGATAGTACTATTGCATTTCTCTGTGTGTGACACTCCACAGTCCACTGACACCCAGAGCTGTGCATTATGTGATTTCTTCCCATTAGGGTTTAAAACCTGACTTTGTGTCAACTCTGCAATGTTTGGTGAAACTTTTGGCATGGATCCCCCTACGGCATGCCCTGTCTAGGTGTTAGACCCCTTGAAACAATGTTTCATCAATTTTGTGACCAGAAACAGTGCAGAATGTGCATTTTATACTTTTCCTAACACCCAGCAAGCTGAATGTGTAATATGTACCAGTTGAAAGTAAATACAGGGTTTCGACAAAATCATGTAAACACCTAACATTTTGGCATCATAATCTTTGAACATGTTTTAAGCAATCAAAACTTGACATATGTTAATTTTTTTTGTTTATTATTTTTGTTATTTGATATGTTTAATAAAAAAATAATTGTTTTTTCCAGATATTTAAACAAAAAAATTGGTTATAATTTATAAAAATGGCAGATCTCTCAGACTTTCAAAGAGGCCAAATTGTTGGTGCTCGTACGGCAGATGCTACTGTAACAGAAACTGCTCGAATGCTTGGCATTTCAAGAGGTACTGTCTCAAAAGTAATGACTGCCTTTGAAAGAGTTGCCTGAGAGAGACCGTCGGACTCAAAATCGAATTTTTAGAAAAGCTCGCAAGACCACGGCTCCTAAAATCACTGCAGAGCTGAATGAACACCTACAGAACCCAGTTTCCACAAAAACTGTTGAGCTGCACAAATCTGGATTCCATGGAAGAACTGCAATTAGAAAACCTCTGCTCTCAAAGACAAATGTTTCAACACGTGTAGAGTCATGTAGAAACCACCAGAATTGGCCCCTTGAGCAGTGAAAAAATGTGATTTTGCTCTGAGGAATCATTGCTTACCTTATTTCTGATCTCCTGCCGAGTGTACGCTTGGAGACAGCTGAAAGAAGCATTTCATCCAGACTGCCTTCTCCCAACAGTAAAACATAGCAGGGGTTCTGTGATGATCTCGGGTGCTATTTCTTGGAAATCTGCCGGGCCAATGATTTCCCTTTATGGAAGAATTAACAGCTGAGACTATTTAGGAATTTTGGGCGACCAAGTTCATCCTATGGTTCAAGAACTGTTTCCGGAGGGGAATGCCATTTTTCAAAATGATTATGCCCCAATCCATACAGCTAGAATTGTTAAAGAATGGCACGAGGAACATTCTAATGAAGTTGAACATCTAATCTGGCCACCACAATCCCCAGACCTCAACATTATTGAGCATTTATGGTCGTTTTTAGAGATTCAAGTAAGAAGTCAATTTCCGCCGCCATCGTCTCTAAAAGAACTGGAGGGTGTTTTAACTGAAGAATGGGCTAAAATTCCTTTGGAAACAATTCACAATTTGTATGAATCAATACCTCGGAGAATTGAGGCTGTAATTGCCGCAAAAGGTGGACCTACACCATATTAAAATATATTTTGTTGATTTTCAAGGTGTTTCTATTATTTTGTCTACCCCCTGTACATCCCAATGATACCAAACTTTTTTGTTTTTGTTCTATATGAGACATGAGTCATGCTAATGAAAGAACAAAAATTAAAAGGGAAAGAGCAACCCCCCATATGAAAAGCTAAAATATGATATTGGAACAAAAATTGGAACAAGAAAGCATGTGTATCATAAATGTATACAACTTTATTAGTTACCAACTACAAAATATAAAAACAATTAAAACAAAGGCAGGACGTCCCAAAGCCAAGAAAGGCCCCCAATGATATAAAAATAATCAAGTATGAGTCCTGCAGTAATCACAATTCACAACATTATCAAAAAGTTAGGTATTATTAAATGACTCCCTCAGGAAGTTGCGGTCTGAAGTCAGTAGCGAAGCTTGGGGACAGGCGAAGGAGCGCTCACGTGGTCGTCCCCAAGCGCCTCTACTGACTCATTAGGTGAACCCTGCACCCTATTTCCTATACCTTGCATCTACCTTAATCAACTACTACCTACTCTCACTCCTTATATACTTCAACCCTAGTTAGTTTATTTTTTCACTTCTGCATTGTGTCATATTTTGGATTTTGTCCTTGCTATACCATTCCTCACTTGTGATTGTATTTTGCGCAAATATTGTATATCTCTTCATGCTGAAGTCATATCTATGGCACTAGCACTTTATTATATCTTCTTAGGTGCATAGTGTAAGAAATTGGTGTTTTCTTGATCCTTTTGGCATATTTCCCTCTTTTGAATTATTTGTGGTCCAGTGTCATCTGATTACAATTATTATTACTATTTTTACTCTATGTGACACTGTAGACATTCAGACCGCAACTTCCTGAGGGAGTCATATAATATTACCTAACTTTTTGATAATGTTGTAAATTGTGATTAGTGCAGGACACATACTTGAGTATTATTATTATTATTATTATTATTATTATTATTATATCATTGAGGGCCTGTCTTGGCTTTGGGACATCCTGTCTTTTTTTATTGTTTTATCTTTTGTAGTTGGTAACTAATAAAGTTGTATACATTTATGATGCACGTGCTTTCTTGTTCCAATTTTTGCTCCAATATCATATTTTAGCTTTTCATATAGGGGGGTTGCTCTTTCCCTTTTTTTTTATTTGTGTACTCTTACTTCAGGTCTGTGACCTTACCCCCCATAATCCAATCCAATGGTCTAATTAGCAATATTAATTGCAGAATTATGCTTCCTCGATTTTCTTATTGGTTAAGATATGCTAATGAAAGAAAACAGGTAGTGTGAGAAAATGACTCTTATGGTGCCCATACATGCAATTTTTTTCATCCAATCTTATCATTTCTATGTAGTATAAGGGTAAATTAAGTGACTATAATGTATAGCAGTTCCCTTATATTACATAGAAATGGTAAGATTAAATGAAAAAAAAAATGTACCATGTATGGGCACCATAACAAAGGCATCTTATTTCCACAGTTGATTTTCAATATGCAATAAAATAACTATGGTAAGCAGGTGTAAAAATAACAACTGCCTTTCATTTAATCCATTTTCGGGGAGACATAAAGTACTTTTTCAAAGCCACGAACAGTAATGCCTAGTACACACCATACAATTTACTGTTAGATTATTCTGTTAAATTTTTCTGTTAGATTTTCTGGTGCATTGTCTTCTGTTTATCTCCTGCTGGGTAGAACAATGCCTAATTGCTCGACAGATAGATGGTTAGATAGATAATTTCCAACATGTTGGACATTATCTATCTGGCAGGTAAATCTAACAGAAAATGGTATGGTGTGTACCTAGCATTAGAGAAGGAGGCACACCCCTGGTGTTCAATTTATTGCATGTGCAGCACACTACATATTACAGCACATGCCCTTCATCAGGTGTGACACTGCTAATGAAGGACTTGTCCATGAGTGACACACCTGATGAAGGGGTCCCATAACAGGTAGTGTGCGGCACATACAATGAACTGGCAGCAAATACCTGCCAGTAGTGTGCCTCCTCTTACTGTATACGGTTGCTGGATTGGCAGAAGTGGTGTACCTGCATAAAGGAACGGCACCAACCTTACTATGTCAGCGTTTCACCCCGCTTGAAGGTTGGTGGGATCATGTGCAGGGATGTAACGACATATCATGGGGCCCCCAGCAAAACTTTGATGGGGCCCGTAATGTTCACACCCTTTCCCTTGCCTACCACTGGTGGTGACCCTCCCAGCCTGGGGCCCATCTAGAAAGGATCATAAAACAATTGTGGACATTGTAATCTTCACACCTGTAGCAAGTGTAGCCACAAAAACACCTGATCTGGGGGATAGGCCACTTTATTAGGGTAGTGAAGGTTTAGTTGGGGTCCCCTTACAGCTCTGGGGCCCTCTGCAGTTGCAGGGACTTTTCCCTTGTAGTTACACCCCTGCTCATGTGTCTGATTATTACAGGCATCTATCAGGATGTCTACCACCACAAAAATAGTAGCCAGAGCTCATCTACGGAGACACCATCAAAGCAGCTGGTTTTGGCGCATGGGGCTCAGTGTCAGCATTAAAACTAGGCACCTCAGAACACTAATTTAATACTGCACCAAGCGTGTAAGTGTAATTTGGGGCTTTGGTGACTGCCGGACCCCGAATTACATCTTCCCCCGAGTTGCGATGACTCAGAGGGGGAATTGTGTTTTACGTTGCCGGGGATTTGAGCGGTAGCAGAAGCGGCGTCATTCGGGTTTAGCGTGCGTCTAGCTCACTGGCAGGGTAGATATATACGTATGTGACACAATGACTTTGCTCAGCACCTCCCACTGACTTGCCACATGTGTATTATGTGTTTTCCCACCAAAACTGTCACTATGAATACTGCAGGTGTTTGATTACAGATTGCAGCACTCAAACCTTTGATATGTGGAGTGAATTCAATGTAAACCCAACTGCAAACAAAAACACCTTCAGTATAATAAGTTTGATAAACCTGCTCTCTCTTATATTTTAATGTTTCCGTATGTTCATTTTTACCTCACAGAGCACACAGGACATATATAAAAGTAATGTCACCACAATCTTCTTTATGGGATTCCAGATGGGCAAATTTAATCTGCTGGCTTTTAGTCTTCTCATTCTTATATACTTCATGACAATCTGTGGCAACCTCTTGATTATCACATTGGTGCCATGCAGCAAGACCCTCCACTCCCCCATGTACTTCTTCCTCACACAGCTCTCCATAGCTGACATTATGCTGACTCTAGATATTGCCCCTAACTTGCTAAATATCGTATTACATGAGGGGGCCTCCATGTCTTTTCTTGGTTGCCTCACGCAGCTTCACTTCTTTGGTTTCTCCGAGATAGCTGAGTGTTTTCTTCTACTCGTGATGTCCTATGACCGCTATTTGGCAGTTTGCTTTCCATTACATTATGTCTCTCTCATGAACAAAGAACTTTGCATAAAATGTGCTTTTCTTTCCTGGATGTTGAGCTGGTGTATAGAATTAATTTTGACACTTACCATCTATTTTCTAAAGTTCTGTGGGCCAAATATTGTTGATCATTTCTTCTGTGATATGAATGCTCTGATGCAGCTGTCATGTTCAGATGTGTCCATGGTGAAAATAGAAGGCACCTTGATCTGCATTCTTGTGTTAGTCCTACCCTTCCTCTTGGTCACAGTTTCATACATATACATTGCTCAAGCCATATTAAAGATCTCATCCTTTTCAGGTAGACTGAAGTCCTTTTCCACATGTAGCTCCCACCTGACAGTTGTGTCTATATTTTATGGGACTCTAATGACCATGTACTTAGTTCCAAATAAAGGCCAGTCACAGGTGTTTGGTAAGACGATGGCTATGTTGTACACAGTGATTACACCCTTCTTAAATCCTTTCATCTACAGCTTAAGAAATAAAGATATCAAGGAAGCCTTGAGGAATTTGTTTAAACAAAGAGCATACTAGATGTTGCTTTCACCAAAATGAGACCAGTTTTTTCTATGTATAATTTCTTCAGTATTATAGGTAAATAAACAATGGTTTGTAAAATGTAACGCAAATTCGAAGTCTTAAAAAAAATAAAGACCAAGAGGCTTTCCCCACACCACATTGACCCCCCCCCCCCCCCCCCCCGACTGCTTGCCAGGACCCTCCTTTTCTTCACAGTCAAGTACAAGGGCACTTTCAAGCTTGTGTACATATTGTCTTGGTGCTATTGTGCAGGCATGGACCATACTGGCACCTGCACAGTACAGTTATGTTCATATATGAAGGGGATTGTTACCACAAGCCACATAATTGACAATCGTGCTAAATATATTCAAAGGGTCCTAGCACAGAAAAGGAGGGAACCTTCTGAACTATCTACTGAAGTACGTATCTGTTTTTGTTTTCAGTTCGTCAATTACATTTTAATTTTGCCTGAGCACTTCTCTTATGGATATAACCCAGGATACTGTAACCCTTGAAAAGAGAGTATTGGGTGCCACCACATGTTTTTCTTGTCCTATTTAGTGCCATTTCTTAGGCCTATAATTTGTTGTTTTCTTTTGAATAGAGAGATACATTGTTGCACATTCATATTTCTCCATGTTGAAGGAATGAGCAATAGAACCAAATGCTGTGTTTTTACCAATCCATGCCTTACTTTAACTGAATTCTTAACCTAATGCTATTGTGGATTCATAACCAATGATTTTCCACAGTTCCCTAATTATAGATATATGCCTGCTGCACTGTAAGGTATAGAAATATCTTCTTTAAACAGTAGATTTCCATCTCAGACATAACCAAGTGCAAATAATGTAGAACAAAGAGATAGTCACTCAGCTGATTTTATACAACTGTGCCTCAATCGATAAAACCAACATTCTTGAGTTTATGCAAAATATTAACAAAAAAGTATTTCAAAGGGAATTATCTGTTTGACATGGAAGATGTTATTTTTACTACCACCAGTAAATGACGTGATCTTCATCTAAGGCACAAAGTCTGTATAGTCTGATAACCCGTCTGGACATATCTCGCATCATCTATCATCATCTATACCATATCGATTTTTTTTTTATAATTTTTTTTTTTTGCTTTTGCTTTACAAACTTTCATTACATTGTGTTATACAGAAATAAATGAATAATGCATCAGATGTATTTATTTACTCACTGAGCCCATCCTGTTGTAAAATTGAGCTGTCTTTTTTTATGGTTTACAAATCACCATTGCCATTGTAAAAAGTAAAGTTAAAAAAAAAAAAAAGAAAAAAAATACATGGGAATGAAAGAATGCAGCTCAATGTGTACATTTGGACAAAGAGAACGTTGTATAGAAACACCTAGGAGATGGATAAGGCCACAGTCATCAGTTACATTATGCCTTTCTCTAATGTCAGTAGAGGGATGCAAGAACAGATGACCAGGTGAAATTTATGAGCTCTATTTTGCAGCAAATTTGGATTTTTTTTTTTTTTGCTTAATTGCAGACAAAATCTTCTTTTTCTTTTCATTGCCTTTGAAGTCCACAAAACATTTTCACAGTTGACTTTAAAGCCATCATACATGATATCAACACCATGTCAATTTGGAATGTGTATCATGGCTAATTTAGGGAACATGTCAAAGCAAGATTTTTTTTTTTTAAAAGCAAACCTTATAATTAAAAAAAATAAAATAAAAAATACAACTTTAAAAACACATTTTGAAACTAGTTCCATTCCATACTGAAGGGCAGTGTAAAACCCCCATATATGCTATTATCACCAGATTTGTTATACATGTTGGGGTCAAAAGTGGCAAAATGAAAAAAAAAAAAAATTGTAAAAAATTGGAGAAAATTAAAAAAAAAAAGTGTGTGCTTAAAATTGTGTTTTCAACTCAGTACAATGATTGCTGCAGCTTAAAGAGACTCTGAAGCAAGAATAAAACTCGCTTTTTACCTTATATTCAGCATGGGCATGTTTGCCCCTGCTAAAACGCCGCTATCCCATCCCCCAAATCCCCCCCCCTGCAAAATCCACTACAAACTTGGTCGTAGATTTTGCTGCTCCTGGAGGCAGGGCTAATGGCCGCAGCCCTGCCTCTCAGCGCGTCTATCAGCGGCGGATCTCCGCCTCTCCTCACCCCTCTCAGTGAAGGAAGACTGAGAGGGGCAGGGAGAGGTGGCGATCAGTGCTGATAGATGCGCTGAGAGGCAGGGTATAGCCGTTAGCCCTACCTCAAGCAGGAGACGATCCCCGCACAGCACGGAGGGGATTTTGGGGGTAAATACCCCTCGTTCTGCCGCGGGATAGCAGCGTTTTAGCTGGGGCAAGCATGCCCCTGCTGAATATAAGGTAAAAAGCGAGTTTTATTCTCGCTTCAGACTCTCTTTAAGTCTAATTCATTTTGACATTACTGTATCTATTTAGCTTTCTTTTTTTTACCTTTGTCAATTGCTTAACTTTCATTATTTAAAGGGACAGTACACCTTTTCTTAAACAATTGTTTTTATCTTTAAAATCATTTTTTTTTAACGGACAAGGTATTTTTTACATGTCCCCTGAGGTGAGCCTTAATGTGCAGATGGTGTGGTGTGGATGTCATGTTTGGGAGCTTTGCAATTAACTTTGGCTCCATTGACTTCAATTCAAATTCACAGAACTGGTTTGGACAAATTTGCTCATCCTTAGTTTTGGCCCACTGCCTTGTATGTTTGGAAGATTTTTACTACCCAAAAAAAATATGTTTTATACCTCAGCTACTGACAAAATGATCATTGTTGTCTTTGTTCAGTGCTTGAAATGAGGTGACACAACATTCAGCTAAGTTCACAAACACTGTTAAATCAAATTGAACTTGTTCTGAAGCTACAGAGCATGGGCCCTCTTTGGATGATTTTTAAAATTCCACACCTGGGCCCATATGCAATTAACTTTTCTCCTGGGTGATATGTTCACAACTTATCAATAAATTGCTTTTTAAATCACCAGTAAGCAAGAACATTCTAAAAATAATTTTGACAGTACTTTTTCATTCACTTTTTGGTACTTTTTTCAATTGCAAAGTGCTGACATTTTTTCTCCTAGGAGAAAATTCTTTAAAAAAGTATCCAAAAGCAGGTGAAAAAAGTACTATTAAAATTATTTTGAGCATTTATTTGCTTGTTTGTGATTTCAAATAATTATTTTTTTTCCAAAGTGTTTTATTGAACATTTTTCAGAAAATTTTTTGACATACCATACGTCGCGTGTCCTTTTGCCTAGCTCTCAGGCGACACTGCCAGGTATCAATTGTTGTACATTTCCATATATAACAGAAAAGAGACTGGTTACAATCTGCAGATTATTATATCAGTTTTACAACTCAACCAGAAATCCCCTCTCTTCCCTCCCCTTCCCACCCTAACCCTCCCTTGGTCTCTCTACCCTACCATCAGAAGAAAAAGCGGAAGTAAAAGACATGTCAAATTTTCTGCTGTTTGTTTAACACAAAATAATGCAGTAGATATGCGGGCACTTAAGTCTGCTGAGTTGCTATACACCTAATCCTTGGGTGTCACGAGTACTTGAGATCTGAAGCTTTCCCAGGGAGCCTAGCAGTTGTTGAGTGCAATACCACGTAGAGTATTTGAAGTTCTCCATCAAGGTGTCTATTTCTTGTTGGTTATAATGATGTTGAATAAACTGTTTCCATACCTTAAAAAACTTGTTGGCTCTTTTTTCTTTGCTTTGTAGAGTGTATAGTTTTTCCAACAGGAATAGCTTTAGGAGTTCTTCCTTGACATTGGAGATTGAGGGGGGATGCGAGTTGATCCATTTTTGAAAAATGACTCTTTTTGCCACAATTAATATTATATGATAGAGATCTGAGGGTATAAGTTTAGTGTTAGCGTTCAAATACATTTTATTGACAAGTTTGAAAATTTCAACTAGGAGAAGAGGCAGGAGAAAAAGTTAGTTGCACAAGGGTCTCAAAGTGAAAGAAAAACACAACATGTGAAATCATGGAGGCTCACTTGGAGAAGCGAATAGTCCTAGGTCAAGAGCTTGCAATCAAGGTGCTGGTCTGACATGCTCCAAATTTAAAAGGCTGTTCATTGCACCTGTAGAGGGTGGTGAGTGAAGATTAACCACTTCACCCCCAAGGGATTTTTACCCAAATGGACCAGAGCAATTTTCACCAGAGCTCCTCCCTTTTATTTGACAATAACTTTATTACTACTTCTCACAACAAAATGATTTATACCTTGTTTTTTCCGCCATCAGTTAGGCTTTCTGTGGGTGGTACATTTTGTTTAGAATTATTTTATTCTAAATGCATTTTAACAAGAAAAATAAGAAATAAATGCAAAAAAAATCATTATTTCTCAGTTTTTGGTTATTATAATTTTAAAATAAAATGTTCTTATGTGGATAAAACTTGGCGAGCATGGAAAGAGGATGAGTATCTATCCCCCTGGGCTGAGAAGAGAACTTCCACAGGGCATAAATATACTACTGCTATACAGTTTTGCTCCTCAGATGTCGAGTCTCTATGCCCCCCATGCTCCCTAAGTAGAGATAGGAGCAGGAAACCGTATGGTGGATAGCAATGATCAGACCACACTGCAGATCTTATGGTGTCCACTAATGATACAATCTTTTTGTTCGATCTTACCACTTCTACGTAATATAAAGGACTACCTAAATATCCATTTAAAGTACATCCACTAAGTTTATTTTGTAAGATTGGACAAAAAAGATTGCATCATAGATGGGCACCATTAGATATTTATGTAAAGCTTTTTCATGAAAAATGGGGAACAGTGGGGTGCAGGCGGAGAAATGTAACTGGTGTCATGCAGGGATATCGGGATATAATTACAGGGTACATCCTACACAGGCATCTGTAAAATTAAAGAGACTCTGTACTGAAAATAAACATCCTCTGGGGGTACTTACCTCAGGAGGGGTAAGCTTCAGGGTCCCAATGAGGCTTTCCCCTCCGCTGCAGTTGCAGGCAGTCCAGCGCTGGCTCCTCCGAAGCGTCCTGCAATCCTGGCTCAACAAGCCTGACAAGGCTTGATTATATGTAGTCGAAGGGGCACGGCGAGACCACTGTGGGACGTAGGAGGATGTGGGAAGCCTCGATAGGATCTGGAGGCTTCCCCCACCCGAGGTGAGTACCCCCCAGGGGAACTTTTTTTAGTTACAGATTTTCTTTAAAGTGTTAGCCAATTATAGATAGTTAGGAGGTCTTCAAGGAAGCAAAATTGTACCACATTATAGTGTCATTATTGATTTGGGCAAATGGGAACTAATAAAATTATAAGTGTTCTTGCCCCTTACTTTTTCTTTCCTTATCTTCCTACTCTGTTATATTGCCAAAAACTCATTCAAGCTGAATTTGGCTCATTACTACCAATAAGGCACTAATATGATACACACAGTATTGAAGGAACACAATTATCCATATGCCAAAGACTATACATACATACATATATGAGAGTGATCCAGACAATAGCAGAAATTTTAAGTAAACCAATTAAGGAAACATTTTAACTTAAGTTGGATATACAGGGCCCGATTCAATTCACTTTTTCTCCTAAGCTTTCTCCTAGGAGATACCTTTTTCATCTGCAGCATACGGTAACACAAAGAAGAATACGATTGGCCAGGGCTGTGCAGGCGCAGCTGCCGTTGACTTGCGAGTCGGTGGTAACAGAACTGCACCATGGCAGGAGAATGGAGAATCGTAGAGGACCAACACAGGGCAGGAGATCTGCAGGGGGCTTGGGGGAGCCCCAGGTAAGTGAAACTGTTTGCTTTTAAATAATCTTCAGTTCCGCTTTAAGTCTTTCTGAACTGCACAAGCACAGAACACTCCCCACCATGAGACCACAATTGGACGCAACCGCACATGCACAGAAGCAGCAACTGCAGGGGTTGGTATCTCTTGGAGCAGACAACGACACCCTAGAGGGCATTGGAACTTCAGAAAGGGACCAGAGAGGGGCCTGTTAGTCTGCTAGGGGCTGAAAGAACCCACTGGCAAGTAAATACAGTAAATACACACACACCAAATATCCTATAACCATTTTTTCTATATTTTTTGCAAGGTTTTAAATCCCTTTGTAGTAGCAGCAACACATTGCTACTGGGTAGGATGATTTGGCAGTAGGATTCATGTCATGTGACAAGCAGTGTAGGGAGAGAAGAAATTAACAGATGCACATCAATACGTGTTGAATTCTGTATATATATACATTTTTAATAGCCCTAACACACAATTACTCAATGACCTAGTTTGTGAGCTTTGCATTCTTTGGCATCAATAATTTGTATTGGAATGAAACAAATCTGATTGGCTGTGGCTCCACCGCCTTTTCTGAATTTGAACCCCAGTCACCCAATGGCCAACTGTGCCAGGTTTGAGGCTTGTGCCATTAACAGTGCAAGAATGGCAGCAATTAAATATTCCCCTTGAAAATCAATAAATAAATGAATTTTGACTGGCTTTTGTAGGCACCACCCACCTTTCTGAATATTAATCCCAGTCACCCAGTGACCAACTGTGCAAAGTTTGAGAACCCAGCAGTGTAAGAATGGCTGCAGTTTACATTTCCCAGTGAAATTTGTATTTGTCTCCACCCACTTTTTGATTATGGGAATAAAAAGTATCCTATATGTTATTCCAGGTAATGTACTATGTGTGTGCCAAATTTCAATCAGATCTGTTTAGCCGTTGTTGTTGCGTGATCGAGTAACAAACATCTGAACATCCAAACTTTTGCAGTTATAATATTAGTTATACATAGGGATGGGACGAATCCACAATTTCTTCGAATCCGGATCCGAATCTAAAAAGGTTCTCGAATATCTTGAACCTTTCGAATCTCCAATCTAACGAATCCTGCACATAAGAATTGTGCCATCCGTGGTATAGTTGCCCACAGTATAGGTACCCAGGCATAGGTGCCCACAGTTTTGGTAGCTAGGTAAAGGTGTCTTCAGTATAGCTAGCAAGGTATAGGGGCCTTCAGTATAGGTTGCAGGGTATAGTGGCCTTCAGTATAGGCAGCAGGGTATAGTGGCCTTCAGTATAGGCAGCAGGGTATAGTGGCCTTCAGTATAGGCAGCAGGGTATAGGGGCCTTCAGTATAGGTAGCAGAGTATAGGGGGCTTCAGTATAGGCAGCAGGGTATAGGGGCCTTCAGTATAGGCAGCAGGGTATAGTGGCCTTCAGTATAGGCAGCAGGGTATAGTGGCCTTCAGTACAGGCAGCAGGGTATAGGGGGCTTCAGTATAGGCAGCAGGGTATAGGGGCCTTCAGTATAGGCAGCAGGGTATAGGGGCCTTCAGTATAGGCAGCAGGGTATAGGGGCCTTTAGTATAGGTAGCAGAGTATAGGGGGCTTCAGTATAGGTAGCAGGGTATAGGGGCCTTAAGTATAGGTAGCAGGGTATAGGGGGCTTCAGTATAGGTAACAGGCTAAAGGGGGCTTCAGACAGTATAGGTAGCAGGCTATAGGGGGCTTCAGTGAAGGTATCAGGCTATGGGGGGCTTCAATATAGGTAGCAGGCTATGGGGGTGCTTCAGTATAGGTAGCAGTCTATGGGGCTTCAGTATAGGTAGCAGGCTATGGGGGGCTTCAGTATAGGTAGCAGACTATGAGGGGCTTCAGTATGGGGGGCTTCAGTATAGGTAGCAGGCTATGGGGGGCTTCAGTATAGGTAGCAGGCTATGGGGGCTTCAGTATGGGGGGCTTCAGTATAGGTAGCAGGCTATGGGGGGGCTTCAGTATAGGTAGCAGACTATGGGGGTGCTTTAGTATAGGTAGCAGGCTATGAGGGGCTGCAGTATAGGTAGCTGGGTAAGGGGGCTTAAGTACAGGTTGCACATATCCTCCTCCCTGCCCCCGCAGCCTCCTCCGCTCGCCACCCTGCATAAATAAGGAGAAGCAGCCTCTCACCTCCAGCGTAGAGTGCAGTGCGGCAGACTTCTCCTTCACTTCCTTGTTCCCCCGACCGGCTCTTACTGATGATGCGTAGTAAGAGACAGTCACTAGGGGGAATAAGGAAGACTGCAGGAGGTCTGTCGCTCTGGGCTCCAAGCTGGAGGTGAGAGGCTTATTTCTCCTTATTTATGCAGGGGGCGAGCGGAGGAGGCTGCGGGGAGCAGGGGAGGACAATTGCGAGCGGGTGAAGCGGCGGATGCACCGTCAGGATTCGGTGGATTCGACGAGCGGTAAATGACATCGGGATTCGAATCCACAAATCCCGAATATTTCCTAATATTCAAGGGATTCATGGATTCGCTGGATTCGTCGTCCCATCCCTAGTTATACATTTATAATATTGGATTTAAAGTTGCTGTAACAAAGTTTACTTTTGCAGATGCCATAAACTTATTATAATTCAGTTGAGTTTAACGAACATAAACACAGAGGAGTTCAATCATCTCCCTTTGGGATAATTAATGCTGCACAAACACAACGCACTGTGCACATATAAACCAGCATCACATCACTCTTATTTCTTTACTTACTCTAATTCACTTTCTCATGCATTTCTCATGTTTTATGGTGTATCTGGCTTTTCATTACTAAACAGAAAACATTGACCGCCTATGTACCTTTGCAAGAACTGTGATAATGTCAGATTCCTTCTGACACAAATATCTTCACAGTTGTATATAACAGAAATGCTTAAAGTTATTTTTATTTCACCCCAATTTTGACCCGCATGGCTTTTTTTCAGGAATCAGTTTTAAGTAGTGTAAGTATTTCTTTTTCCTGTTTCTTATTTCATCACGGTTACAGTGTCACATGTTAAAAATGTACTTTCTTTTATCGAAATGTATTATCTTTCTATAACAAGAATTTTCATTTTTTATTACGTATGTGTTGCTGGTCCTATATTTATCGGCTATTACATTTAGGCAATTTTTTCAGTGTTATTCCCAAATGTGTGTTTATTGGCAACGGCAAATAAAGAAATGCTTAAAGTATACTTTTCTCTTTCAAATGTAGCATGGTAACTTAACAGCATAAAAAAAAAAAAAAAAAAAAAAAAGGATATTTTCTTCATTTTGTTTGCTGTTCCCATTTCAGAAGACATTCTTGTAATTTTCTGTCAGCATGTGTAAATAATCTGTCATATTTAATAAGATTATTCATCAAAAAAAATGTGTTTCTTAACATTAAAAGAGAATCTGTACTGTAAAATTCTTACAATAAAAAGCATACCATTCTATTCCTTATGTTCTCCTGGGCCCCTCTGTGCTGTTTCTGCCACTCCATGCTGCAATCTTGGCTTACAATTGCCATTTATATGCAGTGTTTACAAACAAAAAACATGGCTTCTAACCAGAGTAAAAACAGCTCAGTGTGTGACTCATGCAGAGCTTGGAGAGGGTGTGTATAACTTCTGCCAATGACAAGCAGTGCTGCACATTTCACACATTCCAGCCTGAGCTCGACAGACCCGACAGAGGAGAGAAGATAAGATTTATTACAGAGACACTGCAACTAGAAAAGGCTGTAGTATGCCAGACCACATTAAAACAGGTATAGGAACTTATAGGATAGAAGAAATAAGGCTCAAAATTTTGTTACAGAGTCTCTTTAAAGCCCCATGCAATGTTGTTATCTGAAAATGTTCCTTAGTTATCTTTTTGGGTAACAGTTTAGGAACAACACATCTGCCATTTTGCTTTGCAGAAAGGTAAGACCACAAGATTCAGAAATGATTACGGGAAGAACCTGAATTTGTGTTAAATTTTTGCCCAAGGAAATCATCAGAAATCATCATTAATTATCTAAGGCAACAATAATTTAATGTGTACACAGTTTAAGAGATTAGGGCTGCATAGTGGCATAGTGGTTAGCTCTCTCGCCTTGCAGCGGAGGGTTCCTGGTACGAATCCCAGCAAGAGAAACATCTGCAAGGAGTTTGTATGCTCTCCCCATATCTGCATGGGTTTCCTCCCACATCCCAAAAACATACAGATAAGTTCATTGGCTTCCCTCAAAATTGGCCCTAATATAACAGCAATGAACCAAACAAAAATAACGACATAGATGATTGGTATTAAACTGCATGAAAAATAAAAAAGGCATCCATATAGCAATAATTAATCCTCATGACACAAAAAGTTTGTAAGTATGAACAAGTTTATTAAGGACATATCCCTTCTAAAAACAATTAAAGTGAATGGGAACCGCATTTAAAAGAAAAATGAAGCAAATACTTACCTAAGGAGAGGGAAGGCTCTGGGTCGTATAGACCCTTCCGTCTCCTCTCTCGGTGCTCTCTATCCTGTGCTGCCCCCCCCCCCCCCCCCGTTTCAATCCCCCGCCGAAAGGGTATTTGTAAGTCTTCGGGAGCCGTGTCCTCCTGAAGATGTGAGGCTCCATACTGCACAGGCGTGAGCGTGCAAGAGAGCATGCTTGCACAGGCACAGTACAGGGCCGCACTTCTTCAGGAGCACTCAGGCTCCCTGAAGACTTCTGAAGCCTCCTTCGGCCGGATAAAGCGGTATAAATACATAGACATATGACCATGGTAGGGATTAAATTGTGAGCCACCCTGAGAACAGTTAAGTGACAAGACAATATACAATGTTGCAGTGGTATATAAATACATAATAATAATAATAATAATAATAATAATAATAATAATAATAATTGAAGAGTCATGAAAAAGCTGGATTTCAGTCCCGTGCATTACAACAACAACAACAACAAAAGTTTTTTTATGTATATTTTGTGAATTGGATCAAAATTTTTTGATTTTTACTTATTCAGGGCTTTTTCAGTCCCTGATAGTTTTTCCTCCGTGTCCTCCGAGCTCCCTTGATTATGCCACTGCAAAAGATCATCAACTAGAAGTCCAGTAAAGGGTTACTGTACATGCACGGTCCTATCCATGCCTCCTTGATCGTGCTCACATCCTTGGGAGTGTTCTGTTCATGTGTGGTATCATTCTTGCCTGCAACTGGAGTTCTAGTTGCAGATCTTTCAGAGAGGGCAGGGGCGCAATGGGGTGGGGGGTGAAGGGGGTTCAGAGGGACCAGAAAGACTAGGGTGGGCTGGAAAAGGCCTCAGGTGAGTAGAAATCTATTTTTTTTAATGTGGGTGTTATAATTTTTACATACTTACCTGATTATGTGGGGGTAGTGCAACAGACAAAATAGAAGAAAGAGTTAAGAACTGTGCCATTATTCAATTCACTTTTTCTCCTAAGTTTCCCCCTAGGTGATATTTTTCACACCTTATCAATAAAATGCCCTTTTTTACCAAGAGTGCTGAAAAGCAAACAGAAGATGAAAAATGATCTCCAAGGAGAAAACTAAGGAGCAAAGATACATTGAATAAGGACACTGAAGTAAAACATGCTAATTGTACTCTTTACTAGTGAATATGGCCATTTCCATTTTGCCATAATTTTCACACAAGTAAAAAAAAAATTAAAGTGGAATATAACCCTGCATTTCAACTTTGCTCTAAAACATTATTTACAGCATAATATATGCAACCAGCATTTTTTTTACTAGACCAGCATTGGAAGGGTTAAACACAGAGGTTTAAAGTTCCGGGGAGAGATATGCAGAAGTTCAGATAGATACATTTAACTAAATAGAATGTAACAAGTGATAAATGTTACACACTCTTTGGCTGTCCTCCAGCTCCTTCTCAGCCAGAGAGAGTGAGTCACATTCCACACTTAGATACATTTTGTTTTACTTAGATACATTTATGTAAACAAAATGTATCTATGTAAGCTTCGGATGCGTCTGCAGTTCTCTCCAGGAACTTTAAAGCTCTGTGTAACCCTTCCAATGCTGGTCTAGTAAAAAAAAAATGCTGGTTGCATATAATATACTGTAATTAATGTTTTAGAGCAAAGTTGAAATGCAGGGTTATATTCCGCTTTAAGGTGAAGATATTTTCAAAAGTATATTGGCATGAAAAAAAAAAACAGATTTCTGCCAAATGCATTGAAATCAATAGTTAGAAGAAACATATTTTTCCCAAATTCTTTGAGGTCTATGGGCATGAAAAAAGCTAATTTTAGAGAAAACTCTCCTTTTCATGAAAGCTTGCATCTTGCACAAATTCATTATATCTCGGTGAGAGTTTTGAATATCCCATGTGCTGTGGCCATTATTTATTGCTATAGCCTCTCCGATACCAAGTGTTCTACATCTGATAATTATTGCTATAGACCAGTACAAGCACTTGCTGTTGGTTGTTTGTGATAGCTGAGAGAAGGCTGAGTCTTCGCCTATGGCATTGTATCAGCTGGGGTTGTTTGTGATTGCTAGGAAAATGAGTGTTCGCCTATGAAGTGAGCATGAGTCGGGTTACATCTGTGACTGCTGGGAGAGTGATGAGTGATTACCTGGGGAAGGAAGGGGGGTAAGTTACGGAAAGTGTCTATGACTCTGCAAGAGGTTGTTGAGCTGCAATGTTTCACGTATGTGGCCTATACCATGTCACTGCTTCTTCCATCTTTCCTAAGAGTGTAACTCCAGTAGGGGGGATTCCACTGTTCTTCATCTCCACCTATTTTCTTTTCAATTTCTGAAGGTAATGTGGTATCTTCAGCTACTGAACCATGGTGGTCATTTATAATGGGTGCTGTAAGAATTTCGATGTCGGGAACAGCCGCAAGTAGAATACTGATAAATAACCAATATTCTATGGTTCAGTAGGTAATTTGGATAGTGAAATATAGGTAACTAGCCGACCCACGGCGTAGCATACGCCGCATAAGAAGGTAGAGGACAGGAAGGGGGTATTGGGCACAGCGGCGGGGAGGGGGGTTGGACCCCCCCTCCACTGGGTCCCCCATGTGCACTCCCAATCCAGCTTAAGCTCAGCAGGAAACCCCCCCTCACCTGGGTCCCCCATGTTCGCTCCCCCTCCTGCTTAAGCACAGTAGCAGCCGCCACTATTAGTAAGAGGCAGCGGGCGGGGATGACTAACCTCTTCCGTGTTCCATCGTACGTTCCACTGTCGTCACTTCCTGCAATGCCGCACACTGTATTGGTGTAATTTGCCTTTTTAAAACAGAAGTAAATCTTCAATAATTCAGCTATAAGGGAACATTTGTGGTTACCCACAATGCACTGCTACTAAATATGCAAATTACCCCTTCCCCCCTTGATAAGCCAAGCAAGCATCTAGAGCCACTGGTGTATAGCAAGCATATAGCTTTAAATTTTACACAGTCATATCAAACCCACATGTAGACAGCCTTTTTCAGAATTTTGGTCCTCATCTGTACATAGCAAGGATTGATATGGCTGTATGAGATAGGGCTTGGACCAGTACAACAGAATAACCAAGCTTCTCAGGGTGACCCAAACCACTCGGAATGTATAGGGGGATAAAAGGGACCAAAAAGACCTCCTACTAAAAAAAGCAAAGCTTGGTATAATTTGCCTTCCTAAAACAGAAGGAAATATGCAATAATTCAGCTATAAGTGAACATTTGTGGCTACCCACAATGCACTGCTACTAAATATGCAAATTACCCCTTTTCCCCCTTGGTAAGCCAAGCAAGCATCCAGAGCCTCTGGTGTACAGCAAGCATATAGCTTTAAATTTTACACAGCCATATCAAACCCACATGTGATAGCCTGTTTCAGAATTTTGGTCCTCATCTGTACATGGCAAGGATTGATATGGCTGTATGAGATAGGGCTTGGACCAGTACAACAGAGTAACCAAGCAGCTCAGGGTGACCCAAACCACTCAAAATGTATAGGGGGATAAAAGGGACCAAAAAGACCTCCTACTAAAAAAAGCAAAGGTTGGTGTAATTTACCTTCCTAAAACAGAAGGAAATATGCAATAATTCAACTAAAAGTGAACATTTGTGATTACCCACAATGCACTGCTACTGAATAATTCCTTTCCACCCTTTGGAAGTCAAGCAAGGCTATAGCTTTAAATTTTACACAGTCATATCAAACCCACACGTGACAGCCGATTTCAGAAATTTGATCCTCATCAGTACATAGCAGGGATCAATAAGGCTACATGAGATAGGGCTTGGACCAGTACAACAGAGTAACCAAGCAGCACAGGGTGACCCAAACTACTAAGAATGTATAGGAGGATAAAAGAGACCAAAAAGTCCTCCTACTAAAAAAAAACAAAGCTTGGTGTAATTTTCCTTCTTAAAACAGAAGTAAATCTGCAATAATTCAGCTATAAGTGAACATTTGTGGTTACCCACAATGCACTGCTACTAAATATGCAAATTATCCCTCTTTGCCTTTGTTTTGATATGCCACTACTTCTTCTTCTTGCTTGGACCAGCCTCTTCTTCTCTTCTTCTTGCTTGGACCGGCCCTGGGGGCAGGGCGCTACTTCTTCTTCTTGCTTGCAGGTTGAGGCACTTACTCTATTATATATATAGATTTTTACCATTATTTTAATATAGCCTAACCATCCAACTATCACTCACAGCCTTCCCTCTCACACTAACCACCTCCCTTTGCTGATGCCTGGCCTTAAAACTTCCCTTCCAATGTCTAAGACTAAATACCACCCTGATGTTTAATACTGACCCTCTCTCAGATGCCTGAACTATAACCCCCCCCCTACACCCACACACCACACCCCACACACACACACACACACACACACACAACACGCACACACAACACGCACGCACGCACGCACACACACACACACACCACACACACACACACACACCACACACACACACCACAAACACACACACACCACACCACACACACCACACACCACACACACACACACACACACACCACGCACACCACACACACACACACACACACCACACACACACACACACCACACACACACACCACAAACACACACACACCACACCACACACACCACACACCACACACACACACACACCACACACACCACACACACCACACACACACACACCACACACACACACACACACACCACACACACACACACACACACACACACACGCACACACGCACACACACACACACACACACAAACACACACACACACACACACACCACACACACACGCACGCACGCACACACGCACACACGCACACACGCACACACGCACACACGCACACACGCACACACGCACACACGCACACACGCACACACACACACACACACACACACACACACACACACACACACACACACACACTGACTTAACATTAAATCCCCCCCTCCAATGCCTAAAGGTGTGTACACACGCACTACATCCGGCAACAATGGGTCCGCCAGACCCTCCCGCTGGGCGGACGTTCAGCCAACAGTAGTGTGTGTGTACGTGCTGTCGGCGGACTGATAAGGCTGTTTTAGCCTTATCAATCCACCGACAGCACATACACACGCGCTACTGTCGGCTGAACGTCCGTCCAGCGGGAGGGTCCGGCGGACCCGTAGTTGCCGGCGGTAGTGCGTGTGTACATATGCACCTTAAGACTAAACCCCCCCTCCAATGCCTAACACTACCCCCCCCCCCTTCCTTCTGATGCCTAACTGTTATTCCCTGCCCCACCTTCCCAAATAAGATAGAAGCCACCTTAGGCAGCTACATTAATAGCTGGGATTAGTGGCTATTGCTTTTAAATCGGGCACTGGAGGAACCCAGTAAAACAGCGTGCGCGGAGAACGTCTGCTATGCAAATTGAAGCTGTGCCAAATTCCCTGTCTTTGAGCCTATGGGAAGCTTTCATTAGTCCATTCAAAAATATACGAGATATAACAATTCTACATATGCTTATATTTAACCTATCATATATTATCATATTATTAAATCATGTAAAAAATATACTGTACATCGTATTTTATATTATGTTTTTTTCCCCTCTCATAACTCACAGGCCACAAATAAAAGCAACGTGACCACAATCTTATTTTTAGGATTTCAGAACATTTCTGAAGTTAATGTATTACTCTTCATCTTCTTTCTCGTGATATATTGTGTGACCATATGTGGAAATGCCTTTCTCATTACTCTGGTGTCCATCAGCAAGACCCTCCACTCCCCCATGTACTTCTTTGTCTCCCAGCTCTCTATAGCGGACATCATACTGACCACAGATATTTCCCCTAACATGCTGAACATTGTGCTGCATGAACAGACCTCCATATCTATTTCGAGCTGCCTTACTCAGTGTTTTTTTCTTGGCTTATTAGTCGTATCTGACTGCTTAATTCTAACCGTAATGTCCTATGATCGCTACATGGCCATATGTTCTCCATTGCATTACACCTCTGTTATGAACCACGTGCATTGCATTAAACTAGTGCTGGTTTCCTGGTTAATAAGCTCCCTGATATCCCTAATTATAGTACTCAACATAAGTCAACTGCAATTCTGTGGGTCAAACACTATTGACCATTTCTTCTGTGATTTAAATCCTTTGGTTAAACTTTTGTGTTCTGATGTGTCAGAAATTCAGATGGAAATTACCTTGCTGAGTGTTCCTGTCATAGTCTTACCCTTTTTTGTGATCATATTTTCGTATGTTCACATTATTTTAACAATATTGAAGATCTCCTCCTTGTCCGGAAGACAGAAAGCCTTTTCCACCTGCAGCTCCCACCTGACCATTGTATCTATGTTTTACGGAACTCTCTTTGGCATGTACGTTCTTCCAAATGAAGGTCAGTCCCAGACGATGAACAAGGCGATGTCTATGTTGTACACGGTCTTCACACCATTTTTAAACCCTTTCATATACAGCTTGAGGAATAAAGACATCAAGAAAGCTTTCAGAAAAGTTGTGGGGAATCTAAAGTTTTACTCTAAGACAATGACTCAAGAGAATAACAAAAAGCTAACTGATATTTAATTGTAAATTGTAAATGTAATATGTTAGCATTAAATCAAAACAATGTTTGGAGAACTTTATATCTAGCAGTGATGTACACATTCAGGTTGTCGTCAAGTTCTACCAAAACAGCTGTCATTTTAGTAGAACCACAGAAACTCTCAAGTATTGCCAACAAGTTTATACTTTTTGATGGTAATTCAACCATATGCTGTCCTTTTCATCAATTGCCATCCACATTTCAAACAAGGTTTTCACAATCACCCAGGGTGGCCCAGGCCAGGGGCACATAGGAGCCCACCCATGCATGGATAGCTGGGCAATGCTGTTAGATATTGATGAGAAGAGCAGGGCAGTGAGAATATTTGTAGAAACATCTCCCCACACACACCATTGAAGACTGAAGCACAGGGATTCTGAAATGAAGAGAGCAGCATGTGAATGCTGCCTCCTGATCCAACCCACCAACCACCAGGGAGCCAAGGAGGAGCCAGGAATCCACTACCACCATGGGATATGTGTCCATCCAACCCACTACCCAGCGCCGGATTAAGGCTAAATGGGGCCCTAAGCAAAGTAACTGATTTGGGACCTCCATCAAGTTGTAATAGAATCAGAAGATGCAGCTGCACAGCAACATGCCGCACACACCGGGACAGCCGAGCTACTGGTTGCTACGTGCAACAGCCCGCTTTCCTCTGTGGGTGCACAATGCAGGGAATAGCAGCGGCAAAATGCAGAGTGAGAGATGAATGGCTGGGACATTTGCACTCAGGGGCTGGGGCACCCCTGTGAAGAGAGCGCCAGATATCACAGCAGCAGCACTTTCCCCCTGCATCTCCAGCCTGGCAATAGCAGAAAGCTCTGGACACTGCCAAACCGGAAGCCGTTCCCCAGACAGAATCACATAACCACCCTCACCACCGAACAACTGATTTCCTCCCAAACTAGACAGCCACCATGCAGCCTCCATCCCAGTGAATACGATAGTCCAGCAGAGAAGGCAGCCACAGCGGGGGAGAATGACAGCACCAGATGACTCACATTCACCTAATGCGATCCAAGCAATAGAGGTCCCGTCATCCGGAGCCCATATGTCTCCTCTAGAGTGCTGCCGCTCTGTTACTACTACTATTACTACTTCCTACTTTCTGTCTGATCTGAGAATCAGGAAGTTCAGAGGGAACGGCTGCACTGTAGAAGAGACAGATGGGTTTCAGATGACGGGA
Source organism: Hyperolius riggenbachi (assembly GCF_040937935.1). Lineage (NCBI taxonomy): Eukaryota > Metazoa > Chordata > Amphibia > Anura > Hyperoliidae > Hyperolius > Hyperolius riggenbachi. The sequence goes on from NC_090648.1 coordinate 21,551,309, forward strand.
TCTCTATCGCTTGGATCATGGATAGGTGAGTGAGCGTTTGCCATCTGCTGCTATCATTCTTGTTGCAGCTGTGGTTCTCTGTGGGAAGGGAGGGAGGAGTGGTCAGTAGAGTTGGACCGAACCTCCGATTTTAGGTTCGCGAACCTGGTTCGCGAACTTCCGCGGAAGGTTCGGTTCGCGTTAAAGTTCGCGAACCGCAATAGACTTCAATGGGGATGCGAACTTTGAAAAAAAAAATAATTATGCTGGCCACAAAAGTGATGGAAAAGATGTTTCAAGGGGTCTAACACCTGGAGGGGGGCATGGCGGAGTGGGATACATGCCAAAAGTCCCCGGGAAAAATCTGGATTTGACGTAAAGCAGCGTTTTAAGGGCAGAAATCACATTGAATGCTAAATGACAGGCAGTGGTATGCAGTGGCAGGTTCACTGAACACAACAGGTATGCAGTGGCGGGTTCACTGAACAGGTATACAATGGCGGGTCCACTGAACAGAACAGGTATGCAGTGGCGGGTTCACAGAACAGGTATGCAGTGGCAGGTTCACTGAACACAACAGGTATGCAGTGGCGGGTTCACTGAACAGGTATACAGTGGCAGGTCCACTGAACAGAACAGGTATGCAGTGGCGGGTTCACTGAACAGGTATACAGTGGCGGGTCCACTGAACAGAACAGGTATGCAGTGGCGGGTTCACTGAACAGGTATGCAGTGGTGGGTTCACAGAACAGGTATGCAGTGGTGGGTTCACAGCACAGGTATGCAGTGGTGGGTTCAATGAACAGGTATACAGTGGCGGGTCCACTGAACAGAACAGGTATGCAGTGGCAGGTTCACAGAACAGGTATGCAGTGGTGGGTTCACTGAACAGGTATGCAGTGGTGGGTTCACAGCACAGGTATGCAGTGGTGGGTTCACAGCACAGGTATGCAGTGGTGGGTTCAAAGCACAGGTATGCAGTGGTGGGTTCACAGAACAGGTATGCAGCCAGACAGGAACAAGTTAAGCCTAACTAATCTTTCCCTGAGAGACAGTCTGCAGCAGCTCGCCCTACTCTCACTAACGCAGGCAGCACACGAGTGACCGTAATGGCCGCCGCTGCCTGCCTTATATAAGGGGGGGTGGGGCTCCAGGGGCTAGTGTAGCCTAATTGGCTACACTGGGCCTGCTGACTGTGATGTAGAGGGTCAAAGTTGACCCTCCATGTGCATTATGGGGCGAACCGAACTTCCGCAAAGGTTCGCCTGCGGGACGCGAACGCGAACCACTGAAGTTCGCATGGAACCGTTCGCAGGCGAACCGTTCGGCCCAACTCTAGTGGTCAGCGGCAGAGCGCACAGTAGCAGGAGGGGGACCTAGGAGGAGAGCCTGGCTCTGAAGACAATCAGCAGCACACGGCATCATTTGACAAGACAAGACAAATAACATTTATATCGCGCTTTTCTCCTGGCGGACTCAAAGTGCCAGAGCTGCAGCCACTAGGACACGCCGTATAGGCAGTAGCAGTGTTAGAGAGACTTGCCTAATGTCTCCTACTGAATAGGTGCTAGCTTACTGAACAGGCAGAGCCGAGATTCGAGCCCTGGTCTCCTGTGTCAGAGGCAGAGCCCTTAAAGGGACTCCGAGCAGTGCCTGTGGGTATGCCTTTAAGCATACCCACAACTAATTAATTACATCCTCACACCTACCAGCATGATGTTTGTAATTATATCCCCCGGGTTCCTTATATTTCATTGCATTGTGCTGAATGGAGCTGCCGACTTTGGAGAAAAGTCGTCCTGTGTAATACAATGTAACTTTGGAAAGATGCATATCATTTTGAAGCTCTCTTTCCAGTGATAGATGAACTGCCACCTTACGCCTTTTAGTTTTCGTGATCAAAATTGCCGTGGCCGCGATTTTGATCATGAAAATAGCGAAAACTAAAAGGCATAGGGCGGCGATTTATATATCATTGGAAAGAGGAGAAAGAGAGCTTTAAAATGATATACATCTTTCTATAGTTACTGCACTGCTCAGAGTCCCTTTAACCATTATACCATCCAGCCACGGCTGACAGGATGGCGAGGGCTGGTTTATGTGCTGATGGGGCCCCTTTGACTCTGAATGGGGCCCCAAGCACCTGCTTTTGTTGCCTGGTCGGTAATCCGGCCCTGCCACTACCTGTACTGTCTCAGTTACCACCATCATCTACTTTCTGCACTGCCATCACCAACAATCTGCACCATCATCACCCAATTTCTACACCACCATTTTCCACTATCTACACCAACATCACCCATTATCTGGACCACCATCACCCACATTCTGCACTCCCATCACCCACAGTCGCATAACTATGGGGAAGCAGCCCCAATTAGTGATGCTCAAATACCCCTTTTCAAAATTCGAGTTAGGTCGAATTCGAATAGTAAATTATTCGAGGTCAGTCGAATATTCGAGTCGAATAATTTTTACTATTCGATTCGACCTCGGATTCGAGCTCACTATTCGAGTTGGTATTCGAGCTCACTATTCGAGCTGACTATTCGAATTGGCCTTAAATAGCTTCCAACACTTGTTTTGAGGGTGAATGATGCAAGAAACATCTTTTTTTCCAAGTAACAACAGCAAGTGATTATGTGGGGATGTTCCTTTAAAAAAAAATGTGGAAAGATAAGTTGTGTCCTTAATTTTGTTCAGTAGTGTTACTGTATATACTTGTTCTTCTTCTTCTTTATCTTTCTTCTTCTTCTTCTAGATCTTCTTCTTCTATATCTTCTTCTTCTTCTTCTATATTGTCTTCTTCTTCTTCTTCTTCATCATCTTCTTCTTCTTCTTCATCATCTTCTTCTTCTTCTTCTTCATCATCTTCTTCTTCATCTTCATCTTCTTCATCTTCTTCTTCTTCTTCATCTTCATCTTCTTCATCTTCTTCTTCTTCATCTTCTTCTTCTTCTTCATCTTCTTCTTCTTCTTCTTCATCTTCTTCTTCTTCTTCTTCATCTTCTTCTTCTTCTTCTTCTTCATCTTCTTCATCATCTTCTTCATCTTCTTCATCATCTTCTTCATCTTCTTCTTCTTCTTCTTCATCTTCTTCTTCTTCATCTTCTTCTTCTTCATCTTCTTCATCTTCTTCATCTTCTTCTTCTTTTTCATCTTCTTCTTCATCATCTTCTTCATCTTCTTCTTCATCTTCTTCTTCATCTTCATCTTCTCCTTCTCCTTCTTTTTCAATATCGTCTTCTTCTTCTTCACGTATTTCTCTTTTCAATTTTTTTTTAAAGAAATGCAGCTATTTTTGAGCGTAACAAATAGCTGGTGGGCGCACGCATGTTGGAAGCGCCATTGTATGTGCTCCCTGGCAGTGGAAACACAAAGACAGCAGGAGGTAAATTCAGCAGCAGGAGGAGGAGGATGAGTGTGTGGCAGCAGGCAGTCAATGAGGCAGGCAGCTCGCCGTGACATAATAGCCCTGGTACCTAGCGGTGATACCAGGGCTGTAAATAAACACAACATGAGGTCCCAGACAGCGGTCGTGCAGCCCACATTGTGTCCAATACACAACTGGGACAACACAGTTTTCAACCCGGGCACCTCAGAAAAATTAAACCTTTTTTTTTTTTTTTTAATGGTTTGTTTGGTTTTGGTTTTGCAACCAATATAGCTATTGTTTGACGTAATAGCTGGTGGCAGAGTGGCAGCAGAAGGTAAATCATCTGTGTACCCTGGCAGTGGGAAACACAGACAGACAGACAGCAGCAGCAGCAGGAGGAGGTATGGAGGAGCAGTGTGAGTGTGGCAGCAGGTAGGCAGCGTGACATAATAGCCCTGGTACCTAGCGGTGATACCAGGGCTGTAAATAAACACAACATGAGGTCCCAGACAGCGGTCGTGCAGCCCACATTGTGTCCAATACACAACTGGGACAACACAGTTTTCAACCCGGGCACCTCAGAAAAATTAAACCTTTTTTTTTTTTTAATGGTTTGTTTGGTTTTGGTTTTGCAACCAATATAGCTATTGTTTGACGAAATAGCTGGTGGCAGAGTGGCAGCAGAAGAAGGTAATTCTGTGTACCCTGGCAGTGGGAAACACAGACAGACAGCAGCAGCAGGAGGAGGAATGGAGGAGTAGGCGAGCAGCTATTGTTTGACGTAATAGCTGGTGGCAGAGTGGCAGCAGAAGGTAAATCATCTGTGTACCCTGGCAGTGGGAAACACAGACAGACAGCAGCAGCAGCAGCAGCAGGAGGAGGTATGGAGGAGCAGTGTGAGTGTGGCAGCAGGTAGGCAGCGTGACATAATAGCCCTGGTACCTAGCGGTGATACCAGGGCTGTAAATAAACACAACAGGAGGTCCCAGACAGCGGTCGTGCAGCCCACATTGTGTCCAATACACAACTGGGACAACACAGTTTTCAACCCGGGCACCTCAGAAAAATTAAACCTTTTTTTTTTTTAACGGTTTGTTTGGTTTTGGTTTTGCAACCAATATAGCTATTGTTTGACGTAATAGCTGGTGGCAGAGTGGCAGCAGAAGAAGGTAATTCTGTGTACCCTGGCAGTGGGAAACACAGACAGACAGCAGCAGCAGGAGGAGGAATGGAGGAGTAGGCGAGCAGCTATTGTTTGACGTAATAGCTGGTGGCAGAGTGGCAGCAGAAGGTAAATCATCTGTGTACCCTGGCAGTGGGAAACACAGACAGACAGCAGCAGCAGCAGGAGGAGGTATGGAGGAGCAGTGTGAGTGTGGCAGCAGGTAGGCAGCGTGACATAATAGCCCTGGTACCTAGCGGTGATACCAGGGCTGTAAATAAACACAACAGGAGGTCCCAGACAGCGGTCGTGCAGCCCACATTGTGTCCAATACACAACTGGGACAACACAGTTTTCAACCCGGGCACCTCAGAAAAATTAAACCTTTTTTTTTTTTTAATGGTTTGTTTGGTTTTGGTTTTGCAACCAATATAGCTATTGTTTGACGTAATAGCTGGTGTCAGAGTGGCAGCAGAAGAAGGTAATTCTGTGTACCCTGGCAGTGGGAAACACAGACAGACAGCAGCAGCAGCAGCAGCAGCAGCAGGAGGAGGTATGGAGGAGCAGTGTGAGTGTGGCAGCAGGTAGGCAGCGTGACATAATAGCCCTGGTACCTAGCGGTGATTCCAGGGCTGTAAATAAACACAACAGGAGGTCCCAGACAGCGGTCGTGCAGCCCACATTGTGTCCAATACACAACTGGGACAACACAGTTTTCAACCCGGGCACCTCAGAAAAAGTAAACCTTTTTTTTTTTTTTTATGGTTTTTTGGTTTTTGGTTTTACAACCAATATAGCTATTGTTTGACGTAATAGCTGGTGGCAGAGTGGCAGCAGAAGAAGGTAATTCTGTGTACCCTGGCAGTGGGAAACACAGACAGATAGCAGAAGGGCAGTACACAGCAGCCCACTGTAGGTGTAAAATGTGTGGCTGCAGGCGACGTAATAGTCAAAGTGAACCAGGCTGGCTTAGTGAGCAGGAGCCAGGAGGTGGTAAAGGGTGGTAAGGCACATTAACGATGGTTCCGGCAGCCAGTTCATGTCCCCCTCTCGCCGACAACAGGGGCCAGGAACTCGCCTTCCACCCACGCCTGGTTCATCTTGAGAAACGTCAGTCTGTCCACAGACTTGTGAGACAGACGTGAGCGTTTCTCGGTGACCACGCCACCAGCTGCACTGAAGCAGCGCTCGGACAGCACGCTGGAAGGGGGGCAGGACAGCACTTCCAGGGCGTACTGCGCCAGCTCGCTCCAGATCTCCATGCGCTTGACCCAATACTCCATGGGATCAACAGGGGCATCGCTGTCAAGCCCGCTGTACGACCCCATGTAGTCAGCCACCATGCGGGTCAGGCGCTGGCTGTGACCGGAGGAGGATGCTGCTGCATGCATCTCCTCTCTAGTCACTGCTGCCGGAGCCTCTACAGTCCTGTAGAGCTCGTGGCTGAGAGACAGCAGGTCTGTGGGGCGCTTGCTGCTGCTGGATGCAGGCACCTGCTGCTGCCTCTGTGCTGGCTGCTGGACAGTGGGGGTGGAAGGCTGGGGGAAGGCTTCCTCCAAGCGCTCAACAAGGGCCTGCTGCAAGCTCCTTATTTGTTGCGCTGGGTCTCCTCCTGCAGGCGGCAGGAACTGGCTCAACTTCCCCTTGAGGCGTGGGTCCAACATCATGCTGATCCAGATGTCCTCCCTCTGCTTCATCTGGATCACCCTGGGGTCCCTGCGCAGGCACGTCAGCATGTGCGCTGCCATTGGGAAGAGGCGGGCCACGTCTGCTGGCACATCGACGTCAGTGCTGTCCTCATCCTCCTCCTCTGCCGCCTCATCCTCTCTCCACCCCCGCACCAACTCAGCTGCGCTGTGCTGATCCCCCTCATCAGCAGCCAGGTCAGGGACCTCCACCAAGTCCTCCTCCTCCTCCCCCTCAGAGGTGGACTGCGCAGCTGGTTGCCGCTCCTGCTGGTCCAAGGCTGCCGCTCCCTGTTCCAGCAAAGCATCGAGGGCCCTGTTCAGCAGAGAAACCAGGGGCACCCACTCGCAGACCATAGCATGGTCCCTGCTCACCATGTTTGTGGCCTGCAGGAAGGGAGCCAGCACAAAGCACACCTGCTGCATGTGCCTCCAGTCATCATCGGGGACGATGGACGGGATGTTGCTGGTCTTGTCCCTTCTCTGAGCGGTGGAAACAGTGGCCAGGGCAAGGTACTGTTTGACAGCGCGCTTCTGTTCAACTAGACGCTCCAACATCGCCAGGGTGGAGTTCCAGCGAGTCGGAACGTCAAGAATCAGCCGATGGCGTGGCAGATCCAGCTCCTTTTACACGTCTTCCAGGCTCGCACAGGCTGCAGCCGAGCACCGGAAGTGACGCACAACATTCCTTGCCGTTTCCAGCAGTTCGCCCATCCCCTGGTAGCTGCGCAGGAACTTCTGCACCACCAGGTTCAGCACGTGGGCAAGACAGGGGATGTGGGTCAGGTTTCCCCTGTCTATTGCGGCAACCAGATTGGCCCCATTGTCGGCCACCACCTCTCCGACTCTGAGGCCTCTGGGGGTCAGCCAAATCCTCTCCTGCTCCTGGAGTTTGGCCAACACATGGGTTGCCGTCAGCTTGGTCTTCCCAAGGCTGACCAAGTGCAGCAGCGCTTGGCAGTGGCGGGCCTTCACGCTGCTGCTGAGGCGGGGGGTTTGGCCAGGTGTGCCGGAGGATGGCAGAGGATCGGAGGAACCTGCTGCAGTTCCCCTGACCCTGCGGGGTGGCACCACCCACTGTGTTCCTGCTGCTGCTGTGCCCGCTGCTGCTCTCCCATCCTCACCCCCTTCCACCAAGCTGACCCAGTGGACAGTGAAGGACAGGTAGCGGCCTGTCCCGAAGCGGCTGCTCCAGGAGTCCATGGTGACGTGGACCCTTTCACCAACCGCGTGCTCCAGCCCTCGCTCCACATTGGCCATCACAAAGCGGTGCAGTGCAGGAATGGCCTTGCGGGCAAAGAAGTGTCTGCTGGGGAGCTGCCAGTCTGGGGCTGCGCAAGCAAGCAGCGCACGAATGTCGCTCCCCTCCTGCACGAGCGTGTACGGCAGGAGTTGGGAGCACATGGCCCGTGCCAGCAAGCCGTTCAGCTGCCGCACGTGACGGCTGCTGGGAGGCAGAGCCCTAACCACCCCCTGGAAGGACTCGCTCAAAAGGCTCTGGCGTGGCCTTTTGCTGACACGGGAATCAGCAGACACAGCAGAGGAGGCCACTGAGGACTGGCTGCCAGAACAGGCCTCAGTGTCGGCGGCAGGAGTTGCAGAGGGGGGAGGAGCAGTGCGTTTCCGCACTCCTGCTGGTGCTGCTGGAGGAGCAGGAGGGCGGGTGGCTGCTGTTGCTGCTGCTGCTGCTGAAGGCTGTGCAGTGATGGGTGTGGTGCCACTGCCAGCACCAGATGCCTTCAGCCTCTGGAACTCCTCATGCTGGTGGAAATGTTTAGCCGCAAGGTGGTTGATGAGCAAGCTGGTGCAGAACTTTAAGGGGTCTGCACCTCTGCTCAACTTCCGCTGACAGTGGTTACAAGTGGCGTACTTGCTGTACACAGTGGGCATGGTGAAATATCGCCAGATTGGTGACTTAAACATCCCCCTACGGCATGGAAGCGCTGCTGCCTGTCTCCCTGTGGTGGTTGGGGGGGGGGCTTGGGTGCGGCTGGTGGTGGTACTGGCAGATGCTGCTGCTGCTGCTGCTGAGCCTGAGACACCAGCAGGCTGTCGGACCTGCCTACTGCTGCTGCCAATGCTTGCAATGATGCGCCTCCTTGCAAGGCCCACAAGAGCATCCTCCTCCTCCTCCTCAGAGCTGCTGAGGACGACATCCCCTGGAGGTGGTGGCACCCAGTCTCTGTCTGTCACCGGGTCATCATCATCCTCCCCCTCCTGAAACATGTCCTGCTGGGATGAGGACCCCCCAAACTCCTCTCCTGATGCATGGATGGGCTGCTTGACTGTCGCCACAGTCTTGCTGTCCAATCCCTCATCCCCCAAAGTGCCCATCAGCATCTCCTCCTCAAAATCGCCAACAACAGCAGACAATTGACTCATGATGCCTGGGGTCAAAAGACTGCTGAATGACAGGTCGCCAACTGACGGTGAACTGGCCTCCTCCCCAGGCCCTGCTGGGCGGCTGCTGCGAACAGGGGTGGTGGTGGTGGTGGTGAGGGTGGAGGCCTCAGATGCAGAGCTGATGGCGGGCTGCTCATCCTCCGTCATGAGTTGCACCACAGTGTCTGCATCCTTTTCCTCAATGGGACGTTTCCGACCCGGCTGGAGGAAAATGGGAGCAGGTGCTACACGCTGCTGCTGCTGTGTCTCTGCAGCGTGAGTTGCAGATGCTCCTGCTGGGCGGCGCCCAAGGCGTCCACGGCCAGTGGCTATGGGAGGAATGTTAGCCACTGACGCTGCTGCTGCTGCTGCGGAACTGTGCATGGTGGCGCGCCCGCGGCCGCGGCTTGCCACAATGCTGCTCCCTCTCCTCCTGATTCCCTTGCTGCCCTTGCCCTTGCCCAAACCGCGCTGGCTGCCACTTCCAGACATCTTCAATGTTTTGGGCGTATAGACAAAAGTTTTTTAAAAGGGCGGGTGAAAAGTGGGGTACTTTAATGGAGTGGGTTGGTTGGTGAGGTGACTGAGTGAGTGTCCCCTAGTACAGTAAGTAAGTAGTAACAGTCAGGAAGTACAACTAGCAGTTACAATAATCAGTAGTAATCACAAGTAAATTTAGTGTGTGTACACTCAGACAGTGAGTGCACGCACGCAGGAGCTAGTAGCCTATGAACACAGTGACTGAGTGTCCTAGACTCCTAGTACAGTAAGAGTAAGTAGTAACAGTAAGTAGAACTAACTAATTACAATAATCAATCAGCGATCAGAAGGAAATGGAGTGTGGGTGTGTGTACACTCAGACAGTGAGTGCACGCACGCAGGAGCTAGTAGCCTATGAACACAGTGACTGAGTGTCCTAGACTCCTAGTACAGTAAGAGTAAGTAGTAACAGTAAGTAGAACTAACTAATTACAATAATCAATCAGCGATCAGAAGGAAATAGAGTGTGGGTGGTGTGTGTACACTCAGACAGTGAGTGCACGCACGCAGGAGCTAGTAGCCTATGGACAGTGACTGAGTGTCCTAGACTCCTAGTACAGTAAGAGTAAGTAGTAACAGTAAGTACAACTAACTAATTACGATAATCAATCAGCGATCAGAAGGAAATGGAGTGTGGGTGTGTGTACACTCAGACAGTGAGTGCACGCACGCAGGAGCTAGTAGCCTATGAACACAGTGACTGAGTGTCCTAGACTCCTAGTACAGTAAGAGTAAGTAGTAACAGTAAGTAGAACTAACTAATTACAATAATCAATCAGCGATCAGAAGGAAATGGAGTGTGGGTGTGTGTACACTCAGACAGTGAGTGCACGCACGCAGGAGCTAGTAGCCTATGAACACAGTGACTGAGTGTCCTAGACTCCTAGTACAGTAAGAGTAAGTAGTAACAGTAAGTAAGTAGAACTAACTAATTACGATAATCAATCAGCGATCAGAAGGAAATAGAGTGTGTGTTGTGTGTGTACACTCAGACAGTGAGTGCACGCACGCAGGAGCTAGTAGCCTATGGACAGTGACTGAGTGTCCTAGACTCCTAGTACAGTAAGAGTAAGTAGTAACAGTAAGTACAACTAACTAATTACGATAATCAATCAGCGATCAGAAGGAAATAGAGTGTGTGTTGTGTGTGTACACTCAGACAGTGAGTGCAGTGCGCACACGCAGGAGCTAGTAGCCTATATGAACAGTGACAGTGAGTGTCCCTACGGGTACAGTAAGAGTAAGTAGTAAGTAAGTACAACTAACAATAATCTATCAGTAATCAGAAGGAAATAGAGTGTGTGTACACACAGACAGTGAGTGAGTGCACACACGCAGGAGCTAGCTAGTAGCCTATAAACAGTGACAGTCAGTGAGTGTCCTACTCCTAGTACAGTATAACTACAATACTATTAGTAAAGGACAGCAGAAATACTGCTATAGATGAGAGAAATAAACAGAGGACAGCTGCCCACAGAGGCAAGGCCCCCCTGAGGCCTAAACCTGTAAGCTTGCAGCAGCTGCCTGTCTCTAATGTAACACACAAGCTACTAACTAAAATACAATGTCTAACTAACTAACAACAATATAGGTGTGTGTATAGGAGGTGTATGTGAGCAAAAACGCTAGGTAAATGACCACAATAGAGCTCTTGCTAAGCCAAAGCACAAAGGAGCAACTCTCTTTCTGTACAAGTCTCAGGCAAGCACGGAGAAACGTAACATGGCGGCCGCTATTTATAGGGTAGGGGCTGGCCAGGGTCCCCCTCTGTGATTGGCTGCCGTCAGAGGGCCTGGGAGCCCTCTGATTGGCTCTAAGGACATCAATCTGGGCTATGACGCTATTCGAGCTCGGTACCGAGCTCGAATAGCGCCGGGTTGCTCGAATAGCTCGAATAGTGAATGGGCTATTCGAGTGTACTCGGATAGCCCATTCGAATAGCTCCAGCTATTCGGAGCTCGAATACCGAGCTCGAATAGCTGAAAAAGAGCTCGAATATTCGAGCTGCTCGAATATTCGAGCTCTGCTGAGCACCACTGGCCCCAATG